>NC_040040.1:42999342-43163493 GCF_003713205.1 Coffea eugenioides
CAAGACTTACGGTAAAAATTCCCGGTTACTAGGCAACGATAACTAGCGGAGTATAGCTAAATATTATTTACAAATAAGCAACAAAAATAAATTAAAGATCACAAGCCTACTTCATTGCCCAAACATGAAGAATTAAGATTAATAGTTGAACCAATTTACATAAAAATGTCAGACAAATACTTACAATATCTAGAGAAGTTAACCAAAAATTGTAAAAGTCACAAAATTTTAAATATTCACCAAAAAGATAGTTTTAGACCTAACTGTGTCATACTTGACCTATTATTATATAAAACCTTAGCAATAGAAAATTTGCGACATCTAGCCATTGTTTATTTGGAATAACCACAAAAATATACAAGAAGTTGTAAAAATTGGATAAAATTCGATAAAGTCGAACAAAAAAATTCTAACAAAAAAATCTACACTTGCACTTTTTCAATATACTACTCATCCACACATAAATCTTATATTGTTCCCAATGTAAGAAATAAAGAATAAAAGAAAATTTAAGGAACAATAAAACTTTCCTGAAGATAGAGAGGGCACGTGAACAGCTACGAGGAACGAGGAGGGGTAAAAGACATGAAACTTGACATTGACTAACCGACTATCCATTTGATGAACTTGACCAAACAAGTGAGATGTCTCGTTGAGTAGTTCCCCAAGTTAACTGACGAATAAGAAAGAGAAAGAGAAAAGGAAAGAAAAAAAAATCCTGTTGTCATTTTTTTTTATTTTTTCCTTGTTGGAACAAGACGTAGGCACGTCTTGCTGGGCAATAGTCTTTGGATGGTGAGTTAATTTCGAGTCACAATGTGCCCTCAAAACATGAGCACGTCTTGTTACTTAGTCGTTTGTCAGAATTTTTGAAATCGAAACATGAGTTTTTCAATCAGTTAGGCATGGTCATGTCATGTTGGACAATAGTTTTCTGATGATGGAATTGGGTATTTGCGCATTACCACGTGCCCTCAAGGCATGGCTATGTCCTGTCGGAGGGAAGTCTTCTAACCGCGAAACATCAAAAATGAAAATTAAGCATACCAAATGTGAAAAATCTAAGATAAACATAATGAAACATATAATAAAAATGAATAAAAAATTGAATTGAGTTGCCTTCCAATAAGCGTCTTTCTTTAATTTTTTTGGTTAGATATTACCAAGTTTGTTTAAGGAGGATAAAATCTTGTGGTTCGTTTCAATGTTTCATCCTCTATATAATCCTGATTATCCTCGTAAATAGAGTGATCTTTAAGCATACGAGTTACTTTCTTCTATTGACTAGTAGATGGTGTCAAGCAGGCAAGCAATGATCTAAATTCGTCACTCACTCCTCCATCACGAGCACTTATCGGTTCAAGATATTTGACCATAGTAACTTCTAACTTATTCCTGTCATAAAATTCAAAAATTTCTGGTATAACAAAATCAATTTCACGAATAGAAATTATAAAATAAGAGTTAGGAGAATGTTGGTTAGAGAATGGAGGGGGTATCACCACATTCGAAAACAGTTCACTGGATTCATTCACTAGAGCGATTTCAAATTGGGATCTCATTTCTTCCCTTTCAACTTTCTGTTCAACTGCATGATTAGATCCTTTTCCTTGAAACTCTTGCAATTCCATGTCACTTATCAGGATAATTACACTCTCATCTTCCTTAAGATTGATACTGTTCTATGAGGGCAATTCTTCACAAATTGGAGAAAGCAATTGGCTTATTGTAGATGCAAATTGACGCATTTCATTCTCCATCTTTCTAATTCTCATTTGTGTCTCCTGTTGAAATCGATATGTGTTAGCAGTTAGTAATTTCATTATATCTTCAAAAGACATACCTTACATGGATGATGATTCTTGAGACTCTTGCTGTTGAAAATCTATTGGCCCTGTTGCATAATTAAAATTGGAGTTATTCTACCATTATTGATCATACCCATTTGAATAAGGGTCATACCATGTTTGAGATGTGGATGAAAAACCTCCAAAAGTATTGATTGAGATATTCAGATAATCTTGAAATTCAGGACACATGTCGGTTGAATGATTCGTGGCATAACAAATTCACATATTGCAACAGCCAATTTTTCTATAAGAAACCTCAGTATATCTAAATGTTGATCATTAGAAAAAACACAAACCTCATTACCTTTCCTAAAAATAAAATCCAATCTATCACCAAAATATTGAATGTTAGCAGCCATAAACTAGAAAAAAATAAGAGAAAAATAAAAATAAAAATAAAATAAAATAAAAAAGAAACAAATTAACCAACGTCAATCCCCGGCAACAGCTCCAAAAATTGATAGGTGTCGAGTCTATGCAATAATAAAAACCTACTCACAAGAATATTTATTCAAATATAATGGTAAATAAGGTCATCTCCACGAGGATTAGGGAGAAAATTTGTTTCTTTCCAAGCAAAATTAATTGGAGGGTTTTGGAGAATTAAAACTAAAGTAAATAATCAACGTGACTAAAAATAATTAAATTAAAACAAATTAAATTCAACTCAAGAATAAACAAGTTCTAACCAAAGATATAACTCCGGAAGTGGTTCATACAACTGCTTATCAATGCAATAATTATTTCATCTATTTGTTAATAAACAAGTTATAGTTGCCAAACAAACAATGGCAACCAACTTTTCCTTACCGTCTCGAGAGCTATGATGCGCCCGTTAACTACTTCTCTAACCAAAAAATAACCTTAAGTAAATCCATAGAATTTAATTTCTTGATTGCATTAGAAACTAGAAAAGTCCTGTTATAATCAATAAATACACTACCAAGGTTTATTTAAACTAAATCATATGTTTCCCTAACATGAAACCAATCACATTAGTCGCCACTAATTTAAAACAATTAAGCAATTACGGATTTAACTATCTTAACTGGCATTAATTTGTTAAATTGATCTAAATATCGGGACCCTTTGATATCCAAACAACAAAACATCCATGAGAAATTAAATCAAAAAACATATGAATACTAACGAATAAAAGAAATTAATAAAAATAATTAGATCTCACAGATGTAGATGAACCAAATCCATTGTTATTTATTGACTAGAAAAGAAAATTAGTTACTCTCCATTGAAAGTAACCTACGCAATTCCATTGAAGGAAATCGCATAAACATTCAATGAAAAGAAAAAAA
This sequence comes from Coffea eugenioides, assembly GCF_003713205.1. Lineage (NCBI taxonomy): Eukaryota > Viridiplantae > Streptophyta > Magnoliopsida > Gentianales > Rubiaceae > Coffea > Coffea eugenioides. The sequence continues at coordinate 43,002,506 of NC_040040.1, forward strand.
ACTACCGAAAAGATAAGACCCCCCTCCCCAAAAGCCAAGTGGCCGCTATTCTTTTTAAGGCCAAAGAGTAGGGATGGCGGGCAACCGCCCCGCGGGGGTAGAAATGGGGCGGGGGATGGGGCGGGGGCAAAATATTTACCCCCGCCTTAAAACGGGATGGGGGATGGGGCCCGGCATAAAAAAAAATATATACACATATATATGTACATATATACAAAAGTAACAAAACCCCATATTATCCCCCTTAGTTCCTCCTTCGTTCCCTCCTTCGCAGCCACCGCCGTCGCCTCCCATTCCCCTCAGTTCTAATCACTACTCAATTAATCGCAGGCGCAAAGGAGAGAGGTGACTGGAAGGACGCGTGACTACAGTACTTAAGGACATCAAAAAGTCAAGTGTACCCACTTCTTTTTGGTGCATTTGAAGTAAGTCGTCTACTGTGGCTTAACTTGTTATGACAGCATTGCAGGCAATGTCATTGTTTTTATTGATGAGGTCCACACACTTATTGGTTCTGGGACAGTAGGACGAAGCAATAAGGGACCTGGTCTTGATATTGCCAATTTATTGAAGCCATCACTTGGACGGGGTGAGTTACAGGTAATATTTCTTCCTTGTTACATGCTTTAGTGTGCATTATGTTACTGGATACTCATTGATACCTGGACAAGAAATCATGTTACACTGGTATGATCATGGATATTGTAAGCTCATGTTTCTAATCTTAGCTTGGAATTAGTAGCCGAAAGTTTCTAATCTTAGGGACGGGGGGGGCGGGGGCGGGGCGGGGGGTGGGGGGCAAGGGGCGGGGATGGGGGAGTTATTTGACAACGGGGCGGGGACGGGGAAGGATCCCCCACCCCACCCCGCCCCATTGCCACCCCTACCAAAGAGTACCGATGCAATTCTATTTCTGGCCGCAGTACTAATCAAACAAGATGCCTAATTCTCCTCTGTTTCCTACTTCGTGCATACTACTTAACAATAAACTCCTAAATGAAAAAAAGAATTACAAAAGATAATGTCCATGTTTTCTAATTAATTCCTATAATTAATAAAGATTATTTCCAAATCTTTCACCAAAGGCTGTCCAGAGTTTGACTCGAATTAGGAAACCTCTGCGCGCAAATCTCGAATCTTTTGGACTTGAAAGCATGTCTCGACGTGCCACCACCAAATTAATTCTTGACATGCTAAAAAATCGCCCATTTTATCACTTTTTGCACATTTTCCTACAATTAGCACCATTAATCAAATATAAATAGAATATATTAATTAATGCAATATTTGGCTAAAATCAAAGGAAAAATAATCATAAATTAAATAATAATTTTGCACCCTGTAATCTGTGATCCCAACTTCTTCTCTATGTTGCCTCCCAACAAATCACCACAACGATCATCACCTAAAACCCTAAAAGATTGTAAACTTTTTCGAGATTTGCAACATTTACTCCATTTTCGGGTAGGTTTGGGTAATTCGCTATTCCAAACTAATCTAGTGGTTAGAACTAGAATTACTTCTTACTCTTAGTTTTGGACTAATTAAACTTTTACTTGAAGTCAATTTAATTGAGATTTTTTAAACTATGAGAATGTTCTTCTGATTTAACGTAATTCAATAGATCGAGATTCATTTGTGAGAAATATATACAATATTTGTTTCTTATTGATGAGAGGGAAATATATATTTGTCAAAATCATGTAGCCTCAGTCATTTTTTTAAAGGAAATTCTGAACCTTACTGAGGAAGTAAGAAAAGGAAGGACTCGAAAATTATATCAAACTCAAAGTTAGATCTTTATAACTTTTTTCAGTATCTTTACTTCTTTTTTTTTGGAACAGAGATTTGGTGATTCTTGCAGTTATTCCTTTTTTTTTAATTTTTTGCTTCAATCTATTGTACGTGTTAAAATTCAAGTCTGTAAGAAAATTATAAAACAAGAAAAGTATGTGATAAATATGAATTATATAGATTTTAAGAAAATATGTGAGTTTCAATCTTTGACATTTTCTCTAATTTGTAGAGAGTTTTCTTTTATTCTTCGCCTTAAACGTTAATCCAAGGGTTCCGCAACTTGTTCTTGGATCAATCGTCGATTCCTTCAAACTTGATATAAAATACTTGAAGAACTTGATGAACTCGAATATTTGAAGATTCAAGTTTTGATTCAAATCTTGATATGAGGAAGACTTGAAAAACTTGAAGATACAGAGCCTTCATAGTCTTAGAGTTTCAAGAAGATACAAGAATATGAGATATGTTATGTGTGAATTTTGATGGAAAGAACCCCTATTTATAGTTATAAAATATGATAGAATTTGAAGACATGTATGCCACTTTATTTGTCATGTAAGATATGAAGTCATATCAGGACTGTACCACTTTAAATGTTATCTCTTTATTTTATATTTATTAATAAAAAGATAATATTAATAAATATTTTCTTGATTGGCTAGACTTATAAAGACATATGACATGGCACAATTTAATTGAATGAATCATTGCAATATACAAGACATATACATGAATTAAATAACTCTAAGAGCAAATTATCTAGATGGCCACTAAACTTTTGGAATGGTCGAGTTTTGGCTACTGAACTATTAAAAGTCTGATTTTGACCACCAAAATGTATAAAGTTAAGGCTCGAGATCATTATGTTAGATTTAGTCATTAAGTTTGCCGATCTGACTACCCGCACGATTTTCAAGACAAAAGAAAGGGACAATTTAGGAAGTTGAAAAGAGCACTTGTACCACTTCTTCCTCTGCTATGGATCTGGTTCTTCGACTTCCTTCTATTACTGCTTAAACCCAAACATCAAACATTTGAGAAATGAAAAAAAAAACAAAACAACGAAGTGAAAGAAGGGATTGAGAGTCAACAGGAGGGGTTGAAAAACAGGATCTTCATTTCCTGGAACAATGGATTGGGTGATTAGACCAAGGGGCCAGCATTTTGATCCGTCCAGAGCATACAGTAAAGTTTAAAATCCCTAACTTTGAGTAATGTATGTATGGTTATTAGTGTTAATTAAGAGTCATAGGAAGATGATTATTGTTTAGTTATAGTGGTTCAGAATAGCTTGTTCCTTTCCTACATGGTCCTACCTTTTACCGTTGTTTTGGCTTTTTGGAAAAAAGTATATAACTATATATAGTACACTGATTAAAGTATTCTTAATGCTAGCTTAAGGGGTTAATAATAATTCATTCATTCATTTTGGATTTACTAGGGTTGACTGAAATTTTAATTTTTCTAACTAATCATATAGCATGCAGTGCCAAATTCTTCTCTTTTCACCATACAGATGTACCATGGGGGTAAATTCAATTGGAAAAATTACAAATACATTGATGGGCAAGTCGATTATGTTGATCTATATGATGCGAAAACAATGTATGTGCATGAAATAAACTACATGGTGGATAAATTAGGGCATTACGAATGTATTGTGTATTACTATCTTGAGCCTGGAAAAGATTTTTGAAGTGGGTTGAAGGAATTATCTATTGATAAAGCCATTAATGCATTTTTCAACTGGGCTTATAAGCATAAAATCATGGAGGTGTACTGTGACCACAAGACAAAGAATGAAATCAAGAGGATGGCCACGAAATCCCTTCCTTCTGATCTGGAACTGATTAAAAAACCTGGACTCACCATTGAGGAACTTGATGAAAATGGAAATGTTATTAGGGAATCTAGCTTTGAACTAGTGCCATTGACAAAATTGTTTGACAGGATAGATGCTAGGAACTGTTATAGAGAGAATTCCATGAATAATGGGGATGATGGGGATGAAAATGATAGAGGAAATGTATATGGGCAAGTGAGACTGATACTGATTCAGATAGAGACTGTGGTCGCTTTAGTAATGATAGGGATTTCTATAGAGATGAAGAAATGTTGGAAGAATTGATTGTTGAGGGTCCAAAATCTAGTGTAGATCATGAGGCATTCGATTCTTCTAATCCAGAACAACCTAGATCTTCAAAGCAGTATCCCACTTCTAATGATGATTCACAACAGCAAGGATCAGTTGTAGATAAGTAATGCTCACAACAGTAACCAATAGGGGTGGATCAGTTGTCACAACAATCAGGAGTTGAAACTGAATTCGAACATTAGCAGCACCTTGAGACAAATGAAGAACAACCTATACATTTGGAAACTAGAAACCAGCAATCTCGGAAGAAGAAGCAAGTTAGAAGGAGAAGAAACACCTCTACAACACATAGTGAAGAGGTAGACCCCCATGTAGCTGATGTCCATGCATTAGAGGAAGATACAATGGTCACTGAGTTGCACAGTGATGCTAGCTCCTCGGATGAAGAGAATATTGATGACTGGAAGAATAGGTATGTTGACTTCAATCTGGAAAGAGATCTGAAAGACCCTAATTTTGAGTTTCACATAGGAATAAAGTTTGAATAAGCTGAACAGCTAAAATTAGCTGTAAGAACATATTCCGTCATGAAAGGAAAACCAGTAAAGCCATACACAAATGAAAAAAATAATGTTTAGAGCAAAATGCAAGCCTCCTTGCCAATGGTTTGTTTATGCGTCAGTTGAGACTGCTCTTGGGACAGATGATTTGGTTGTTAAGACCATGAATAATTAGCACACAAACTGTTAGCATGCATGGAAGAACAAGAATATTTCTGCCAAGTGGCTTGCAAACAAGTACATGGAGAGGTTTAGATGCAATGTTGAAATGCCTCCAAGGTTATTGAGACAAACAGTTGATAATGACTTCAAAGCAGAAATTTCGAAATGGGTGGCATACAATGCAAGGGCAATTGCTAAAAAGGAGATTCAAGGAAATGCAGAGCAGCAATATAAGGACATATGGAGATATTGTGCAAAAATTGAGAAGACACCCAAATACCACATATATGGTCAAAAGGTCAATGTTGGAAAGAACTTATCTTCTCTTTCCTAAAATGATTATTTTAATCATATATTTTGAATTGGGTTGAAAATGTTACAAAACTTTAAAATATGGGACACAAGTGATTTTTTAAACTTTAGAAGGATTAAATGATATTATCAAAAAGTTCAGGAGAAGTTTCTGAAATTATAACTAGTACAAAACTATAAATACGCACAGCTACTAAACTACAAATATGCACAGCTACTTTAGGATTTCTTCACGCCTTTGTGTAATCTTTTGCATTCTTAGTTTCATCAAACTACTACTTTTTTTTTAACCCAACAAAAAATTTCCTATGGATTTACCAAAAAAGAAAGAAAATCCCTATAGAAAAAAAAAATCTTTTGTAATTTGAAAACATCTTGAGTGAACTTTTATTATTTGTGTTTGTACTTTAAAAAGCATGTTGTTTATGATTGTAGTTGTTATGTTTTTTTCTCTTCATGCTCATGTTTTCTATTTTTGTTTACTTTCAAATAATCTGCTTTCAATTTTGTAAAATAGTAGGGCAACAAAAGTGCAATGTCAGAAAGCTTTTATCTTCTCTTTATTAAAATGAGTATTTTAGTCACATATTTTAAATTGAGCTGAAAATGTTACAAAAATTTAAAAATATGGGATGCAAGTGATTTTTTAAAACTTCAAGGTGGTTAAGTGATACTGTCAAAAATTTTAGGGGAAGTTACTAAAATTATCCCTAGTACAAATACTCACAACTAGTTCAAGATTTTTTTCACACCTCTGTATAATTGTGGTTGAACTATTCCATATAAAAGAACTTGTAATGCATTTGATTTCTAATAAAAATAATGGCAAAAGCTTTTGCATTCTAGTTTCATCAAGTTACTCTTTTTTTTCACCCAACAAAATTTTTGTTGCAGATTCGCCAAAAAAAAATGAAAATAAATTTCTACTATAGATGACTCAAAGGGTTTCTTTCACTTCTCAAATTGGTACAGTAAAAATTTCTCACTTGGCATCCCTTGTCGAGCTGCAATTTTGCTTCTTTCAAATTAACTAATATTCTTTAGCCAGTGAATCTAATTTTTGAGTACTCTTTGTATGTGTTAAATCAACTTTTGGCACTTATATCTGCCCATTTCTGGACATACATACTTGCCTTGATTGCCTGTGAAAATTCAATAGTAAAGGTACTTAGGTAAAAGATCAATCAAATTATTTTCTTCTTGTTGGAAATTTATAAGAGACGAATTTGTCAAATTAAATTAAAGTATTCATACCTCCTTTTCCCAGTTGCATCTAATGGTAATGATGGCCAATATTACAGTTTGAATTGCAGTTCCACCAAAAATCATTCCTGCCCAGATTCCCTACACAAAAGTATCAATAAAATAAGATAGGTTTAATCTTTCGTATCCTGACAGTGTATACACTGTCAACGTTGGATAAATAACAACTATACAAAATTTGAATATAAAATTTAACTTTTGCACATATGTCATGGATCCAATGGTAGTAGTGTATGCTATCAGTGTATATAAGGTTTACTCAATAAGATAATATGTTTATTTAAGCAGAAAGTTTCTTTTTTTTTCTTATATTCTTCACTCATTGTTCATCATTCAAATGAGAAAAATTGTAATATTGCCCAAGAAAAATGACCATTACTCCTTGCTTGAAAACCCAACTCATCAATACTCCAAGTGGTACTCCAACCAAATAATAGCAACCCAAATTTATGTATGCCACATGTGATTGCCATCCAGATCCAACAGCAACTCCTATATGGTTACAAGAAATTTATTTTTATTTGTTTTTGACAAATTAAGATCAGATTAAAATTAAGAAACTGATGAAATTATTCATGGAATTCTCTCTATAACAGTTCCTAGCATCTATCTTGTCAAACAATTTTGTCAATGGCACTAGTTCAAAGCTAGATTCCCTAATAACATTTCCATTTTCATCAAGTTCCTAGCATATATTTATATTTATATTTAATTATAATATATACATATATATAATATATTATAATTATAATATTTTATTATAAAATTAGTATATTATTTAAATATATATTATAATTATTTAGTTAAATATAATTATAATTATATAATTTATATTATAATTTATTAATATTATATAATAATATATTTATAATATATATGTATATTTATAAATGTATATTATATGTGCATATAATTATAATATATACATGTATATAATATTAATAAATTATATAACTACATTTATATTTCTTATTTTAAATATAATAATATGTAATAATAACTATATTTAATATGTATAAAATATTAGTATAACTAATACTAGTATGTAACTATATTTTATACATTATATTTATATAAAATATTAGTATAACTAATATTTATCTATATTATATAATTATAATTATATATTTATATTATAATGTTTGTATAATTATATTTAATTATATATGTAATATTTAATTTTATTAGTTACAAACTTATAATAATGATATTATTATGTTATATAAATATATATTATAATTATTTAGTTAAATATAATTTTATTTATATAATATATATTATAAATTTATTAATATTATATAATAATATATTTATAATATATATGTATATTTATAAATGTATATTATATGTGCATATAATTATAATATATACATGTATATAATATTAATAAATTATATAAGTATAAATATAATTATTATTTTAAATATAATAATATATAATAATAACTATATTTAATATGTAATATACATTATATTTATATAAAATACTAGTATAATTAATATTTTTATATATTATATAATTATATATTTATATTATAACATTTGTATAACTATATTTAATTTTATATATATAATATTTAATTTAATTAGTTACAAACTTATAATAATGATATTATTAGTTATATGTATTATATAATGTATATTAATCTATGTAATATAATTGATATTATCAATTATATTAATAATTATACATGTTTACTAATAGAAATTATTAATTAGTTATACTAAATTTACTAATATATTTAATTAGTGAAAATTTCTTATATCTCATTTACAAAGAACCAACGAACCAAACATCAACTATAGTAATGGTATACATTTCTGGCACTGAACCAAACAAATATATTGTAATGATTGATTCCATTCCAAATCCAGGATGAATGATTCCGAATCCGAATCCGAATCCGATTCTAACATGCAAACCAAACGCCACCTAATAAGATTATTCCACAATGAAATGGCATTAATATTCACAATGAGCAATCCATTGCTGGAAGAAGTTAACAAGCTATCACTACTCCTGGCTTTCACAGTTCTCCTCAATAGTGTTCAACCAGTTCTTTCTGGTAAACTATATCATAGTCATGGGAAAAAGTGTCATCAGTTTCTTAATTTTAATCTGATCTTAATTTGTCAAGAATAAATAAAAATAAATTTCTTGTAACCATATAGGAGTTGCTGTTGGATCTGGATGGCAATCACATGTGGCATACATAAATTTGGGTTGCTATTATTTGGTTGGAGTTCCACTTGGAGTATTGATGAGTTGGGTTTTCAAGCAAGGAGTAATGGTCATTTTTCTTGGGCAATATTACAATTTTTCTCATTTGAATGATGAACAATGAGTGAAGAATATAAGAAAAAAAAAAGAAACTTTCTGCTTAAATAAACATATTATCTTATTGAGTAAACCTTATATACACTGATAGCATACACTACTACCATTGGATCCATGACATATGTGCAAAAGTTAAATTTTATATTCAAATTTTGTATAGTTGTTATTTATCCAACGTTGACAGTGTATACACTGTCAGGATACGAAAGATTAAACCTATCTTATTTTATTGATACTTTTGTGTAGGGAATCTGGGCAGGAATGATTTTTGGTGGAACTGCAATTCAAACTGTAATATTGGCCATCATTACCATTAGATGCAACTGGGAAAAGGAGGTATGAATACTTTAATTTAATTTGACAAATTCATCTCTTATAAATTTCCAACAAGAAGAAAATAATTTGATTGATCTTTTACCTAAGTACCTTTACTATTGAATTTTCACAGGCAATCAAGGCAAGTATGCATGTCCAGAAATGGGCAGATATAAGTGCCAAAAGTTGATTTAACACATACAAAGAGTACTCAAAAATTAGATTCACTGGCTAAAGAATATTAGTTAATTTGAAAGAAGTAAAAATGCAGCTCGACAAGGGATGCCAAGTGAGAAATTTTTACTGTACCAATTTGAGAAGTGAAAGAAACCCTTTGAGTCATCTATAGTAGAAATTTTTTTTCATTTTTTTTTGGCGAATCTGCAACAAAAATTTTGTTGGGTGAAAAAAAAGAGTAACTTGATGAAACTAGAATGCAAAAGCTTTTGCCATTATTTTTATCAGAAATCAAATGCATTACAAGTTCTTTTATATGGAATAGTTCAACCACAATTATACAGAGGTGTGAAAAAAATCTTGAACTAGTTGTGAGTATTTGTACTAGGGATAATTTTAGTAACTTCCCCTAAAATTTTTGACAGTATCACTTAACCACCTTGAAGTTTTAAAAAATCACTTGCATCCCATATTTTTAAATTTTTGTAACATTTTCAGCTCAATTTAAAATATGTGACTAAAATACTCATTTTAATAAAGAGAAGATAAAAGCTTTCCAACATTGCACTTTTGTTGCCCTACTATTTTACAAAATTGAAAGCAGATTATTCGAAAGTAAACAAAAATAGAAAACATGAGCATGAAGAGAAAAAAATATAACAACTACAATCATAAACAACATGCTTTTTAAAGTACAAACACAAATAATAAAAGTTCACTCAAGATGTTTTCAAATTACAAAAGATTTTTTTTTCTTTAGGGATTTTCTTTCTTTTTGGTAAATCCATAGGAAAATTTTTGTTGGGTTAAAAAAAAAGTAGTAGTTTGATGAAACTAAGAATGCAAAAGATTACACAAAGGCGTGAAGAAATCCTAAAGTAGCTGTGCATATTTGTAGTTTAGTAGTTGTGCGTATTTATAGTTTTGTACTAGTTATAATTTAAGAAACTCCTCCTGAACTTTTTGATAATATCATTTAATCCTTCTAAAGTTTAAAAAAATCACTTGTGTCCCATATTTTTAAAGTTTTGTAACATTTTCAACCTAATTCAAAATATATGATTAAAATAATCATTTTAGGAAAGAGAAGATAAGTTCTTTCCAACATTGACCTTTTGACCATATATGTGGTATTTGGGTGTCTTCTCAATTTTTGCACAATATCTCCATATGTCCTTATATTGCTACTCTGCATTTCCTTGAATCTCCTTTTTAGCAATTGCCCTTGCATTGTATGCCACCCATTTCGAAATTTCTGCTTTGAAGTCATTATCAACTGTTTGTCTCAATAACCTTGGAGGCATTTCAACATTGCATCTAAACCTCTCCATGTACTTGTTTGCAAGCCACTTGGCAGAAATATTCTTGTTCTTCCATGCATGCTAACAGTTTGTGTGCTAATTATTCATGGTCTTAACAACCAAATCATCTGTCCCAAGAGCAGTCTCAACTGATGCATAAACAAACCATTGGCAAGGAGGCTTGCATTTTGCTCTAAACATTTTTTTTTCATTTGTGTATGGCTTTACTAGTTTTCCTTTCATGACGGAATATGTTCTTACAGCTAATTTTAGCTGTTCAGTTGATTCAAACTTCATTCCTATGTGAAACTCAAAATTAGGGTCTTTCAGATGTCTTTCCGGATTGAAGTCAACATACCTATTCTTCCAGTCATCAATATTCTCTTCATCCGAGGAGCTAGCATCACTGTGCAACTCAGTGACCATTGTATCTTCCTCTAATGCATGGACATCATGACATCCTGGATTTGGAATGGAATCAATCATTACAATATATTTGTTTGGTTCAGTGCCAGAATTGTATACCATTACTATAGTTAATGTTTGGTTCGTTGGTTCTTTGTAAATGAGATATAAGAAATTTTCACTAATTAAATATATTAGTAAATTTAGTATAACTAATTAATAATTTCTATTAGTAAACATGTATAATTATTAATATAATTGATAATATCAATTATATTACATAGATTAATATACATTATATAATACATATAACTAATAATATCATTATTATAAGTTTGTAACTAATTAAATTAAATATTATATATATAATTAAATATAGTTATACAAATTTTATAATATAAACATATAATTATAATTATATAATATATAAAAATATTAATTATACTAGTATTTTATATAAATATAATGTATATTACATATTAAATATAGTTATTAATATATATTATTATATTTAAAATAATAATTATATTTATACTTATATAATTTATTAATATTATATACATGTATATTTTATAATTATATGCACATATAATATACATTTATAAATATACATATATATTATAAATATATTATTATATAATATTAATAAATTTATAATATATATTATTTAAATAAAATTATATTTAAATAAATAATTATAATATATATTTAAATAATATAATAATATCATTATTATAAGTTTTAACTAATAAAATTAAATATTACATATATAATTAAATATAATTATACAAACATTATAATATAAATATATAATTATAATTATATAATATAGATAAATATTAGTTATACTAATATTTTATATAAATATAATGTTAAAATATAGTTACATACTAGTATTAGTTATACTAATATTTTATACATATTAAATATAGTTATTATTACATATTATTATATTTAAAATAAGAAATATAAATATAATTTATTAATTTATTAATATTATATACATATATATATTATAATTATATGCACATATAATATACATATATAAATATACATATATATTATAAATATATTATTATATAATATTAATAAATTATAATATATATTATATAAATATAATTATATTTAACTAAATAATTATAATATATATTTAAATAATATACTAATTTTATAATAAAATATTATAATTATAATATATTATATATATGTATATATTATAATTAAATATAAATATAAATATATAATATAAATATAAATATTACTTATACTAATATTATATAATTATAAGATTTGGGAATCAGACTTGGGTTTTGGACAAACCACCAACTTACTAAGGAATGGAGGAATACTAAATTTTTAAACATCATTCCAAAATTTCAATTCCGATAGTAGTGAACCGAACATGAATCATGGGATTTATTCCATAACTTCATTCCGAAACCCTTTTATGAAACGCCCTTTTAGTAACCAAAAAAATAGACCAACTGCTATTGATTCTGTCACTGCTACTATAGTAGCAAACTTGGCTTTTTTTCCATTGTCTACTCCTAGCTCATTTGCAACTCTAACTCTGTGCAAACCAAAATTGAAAAAAAATTATTCTATTGATTTGTAGCTTTTATTTGGTAGATCAAAAATCACAAAAACAAAATAAAAAAGGGATAATTTCACAAACCCCCCAAGGTTTATAACAATTGCAGTCACCCCTCTTAAGTTTTAAAAATTACACCTACCTCCCTTACTTTAGGTAACTATATAGACCCAATATACTACATTTCTCTGCAAAAATCCTAGTATACCCTTATTGACATAACAATAAAGAGAAAAAGTTAGTACAATCATGTACATTTCCTTTTTCTAAAACCACTGCAAACCTGTCAGCGTACCAAGTGTGACGATCCCACCTCCCCCTAGGACGTACCCAAGGGTTTAGTGAATCCCCTGCCCAACACTCGCTAGGACTCACTCACTAACGTTCTTAAAATAGCCGTTCAAGTCTCGAAATTAACATAAAAGTTTCATTTCCAACCAACAATTCAAACTTAATTTACAATCCAAGAGTAAAACATAGGATTACATTTCTAAAGATTCCAAATACATCTCATCTACAAAAGTACAAGTACGAGAGATTATCTACACTAGTTCACGGCTACTTGCTACAGTCTCCACTCTTGTAAGGAAAACAAATTAATGGGATGAGTTAAAAACTCAGTGAGGTTTCCAAACAAGCAAACAAGCAGGTAAACATGGGAACATTTACACATAGCACTTTGCACACTTGGCATAGTAATAAGTAGTCATTCAAGAATCAATCATTCATTCATTGAAAGGATACATTTTCACTTGGAGCCATTCATTCATTCATTCGTCAACTATTTTCCTTATCCCTCCGATATTAGAAAATATTTGCAAGTGAAAACTCCTTCAATGTTCATGTCATTCATTCATTGATTTCATTGCATTGAATTCGCTAGCCAGTTCTCCACCAAACTTCGTGGTAATACTCGAGTATACCAAACATTGTCCCAGGGTCACCAGCCACCCGACTGAATCCTCTTTTGGCTCGAGTCGACTGGCAACGAAGGACAAGGGCCCAGTTCAGCCAAAAGACTGACATTCATGCACAAGTAGCATTCAATCATTGAAAATTCACTTTTGCTTGGGTCGAATACAATAAAGTACACATTCGTCTATTGAAAATCCATTTAGCAATCATTGGAAGGCATTTAACATTCCTGTAACATTCACAACATTTCACATAGTCATTTAAAGCATACACATGCAAGGAACACTCACCTTTTAAAGTAAACCAAAGCTAAACGTTCGACTCTGGGTTGTGCTCATTCCCACCGTTAAACCCTAAAAGTTATCAAGACAAGATGTCATGGTCCGATCATTCAAAACTTAGGTTAATAAGGTGCTCACTTTAACCTTAATCATGAGCCATACACCTATCTAAAATCGGCCCCTCAAAACACAAAACTCAAAGACAAACTTGAAAGCCAATCGAAAAATGTCCAAGTGCATTCTAGAGCTATAAAGTACTTTTTTAAGGTCACAAAATTGTCCAAAATCACACCAATTAAACTTTAAGATCTAGAAAAGTTTTCTCAAAGTTTTTCAAGTTCCACTTAATTCATTTGACAAATTTTTCCAGCTTTGGCGACATTTTTTGAAAAAATATAACTTGAGTTCTGTAGGTCAAAAAATCACAAAAATTATGTCATTAGAAAATAGATTCAAAGTACTAATAGACTTTAGAAAACATCTTCATGATATTCAACTCATCGGTTAGTCAAATTTTCAGTTCAAAATCACTACTGTCTCATGTGCAAAACAGAACAGTTAGGGTTTTTTAAGAAAGTTTGTAAATTTGCTGGTATTTATAGGAGTTGAACCAACCCCTGATTTTTATATGGTTAAAAGATCTATGAGTCTAGTTTCAAATGCAATAAACGGAACTCAATTTGGATTTTTCTACACCAAGATATAACAGATTTTTCAAGACTGCTCAAAATCTTCTGCGGGAAAAATTTTCAGCAGCACTTCCCCTTATTTTCCCTAATTTCCAGCCATTTTCAATGATTCATTCTCACTACAAAACAGCCTCAAATCAAGCATATACATACCAGGCCACAAACTCACTAAATCAAGCATATACATAGCATATAACTATCACATACTCAAGCTGGAAAAGTTAAACCCTAGGCTGGAAATTCACAACTAAAGCTGGAAAATCCTATTTTGAAGGTAAAATTTCATACCAAAGCTAGAAATCTTCATATCCAAACTTTCATATCCAAATCAAAGCTAGAAACTCCCAATTCATGGCTGGAAAATATAAATGAAAGCTAAAAAATTCCAACAACATCACAAATCCATGAAACCAACCACAAAACTTCCATATTCAAGTCATATACCCACTTAAATGTAAGATTAAAGGGAAAAAGTAATTCTTTACCAAGATTACCTTCAATTCCTAAGGAGAGTAGCAAATCACAACTTTCTTCCCTCAAAATCACACCACACCAAGTTTTTTCTTTCCTTGTTGCAACCTTCTACGGATGAACTTAGGGTTTAAGGTTGATTTCCCCACAAAATCAAGTTAGGAATCAAGATGAAACTAGGAGAAATTTTCTCTCTTTTCTTCCTTAAGAGGGTCGGCCAAGAGGAGCAAGAAAGTGATGGAATTTTCTTCAATTTTCAAGATAAAGGCATAGGATAGTCTTGGTCAAAGTTGGGTTGGATGGTTGACAAGTGTCAAGATCAAGTTCCATTCCTATCTCTTTGTCTCTCTTGTGTTTTTGATAACTAATCTATCTTGTGTTTCTCTAATACACTCTTAACACTTTTAATCACATAACTCCTCTAGTACCACACTCGTTTTCGTCCACCAAATATAACGCACATATCTCACTAGTCGGTCAAACTATCTTAATATTTTATAAAACTTAACATACACTAAAATACAAAAAAAAGAGTAATAAAAATCTTAACTTAACCTTTTAAATCATTATCATATTAAGACTAGCAAATAAGCAAGTAAAGTAAATTTAAAGGAAATATAAATTAATCTTTCAAAAATAGGAGAAAATTTAAAATATTTTTTTTTCGGGTCCTCACACCAAGCCAATCGAGCAAACTATTATTTATAGCTCAATCTCCGTTTCAAGTGATTTCAACAATATTTGCAGCCGTAGAATCATTTTTCTTCCTAAAGGCTTTCACTAAAAACTACGAGATCAAATATTGTGATGCCCCCACTTCTTCCAAGAGCGAACCCAAGGGTATTCTCAGAACGCCTGCCCAACTCTCTCCGGGACTCACTACAATTCATGGTTCAAAACTAGAAATACTTCAAATAATTTCAATATATATATTTAAAGTACTCCAAAACATTTCATACTTACAACTAGTTAACTTTCAAACCTAAATACAATCCAACGGAATATGTACCATAGTCATCTACTAGAATACAACTTAAAGTCTCAAAAAAGAAATAACTTAGTACTATTCACAAGCACTCTCGATCTTGAATCCTGTTAAGGAAAATAAAAACGTGGAATGAGCTAAACAGCCTAGTGAGGTTCCAAGACACTCTAACAGTTCTAATAAATCAAGTAATTTGAGCATAATACATGTATGATTCAAGATTGCACATTGGCACATTAACATGAAACAGTTATCATTATATAGAAATAAACACATATTGAAGGATACGGTGTTCCAGTGAAATCATTTCGATCAACATCATCTTATAACTTCAGATCCCCTCGATTTGTCTGGCATCACCTTATCCCTCCAGTGGTAATACTCGAGTATACCGAAACGGTGGCCCAAGATTCCAACCTACCCGACCGAGCCCAGTTCTGGCTCGAACAGGTTAGTAACCAAGGGCAGGATCTAGTTCAGCTTAGAGCTTACAACATGCGCAAGAAATCAAGTAAATCGGTTGAACGGTAGAAATTTGTCATTTTAGTAGGTCGAGTGAGATGAAGTACACACTCGCCTTAAAACGGTGGCAATTTCATAAGAGCAATTATAGGTAACACTTAACACTTAAACACGTAAACAAAATGCCGTAATTTCATACGAACACGGAATTTACGGTGATCAAGTAATCAAGTAAGCAGGTAATCAAGTAAATCGGTAAACGGTAGATCGGTTGAACAGTAAATTGGTAATCGATAAATCGGTAAATCGGTTGGACGGTAGAAATTTGTCATTTTAGTAGGTCGAGTGAGATAAAGTATACACTCGCCTTAAAACATTGAAAAAGTTCATAGGAGCAATTATCGGCAGCACTTAATAGTTAAACACATAATGACCATGGAGTAAACATGTCGTAAAATTATTCAAATCACGTACTCCTATATGTAACACTCACCAATTCAAAACAAGTGAGTAAGTGCTCAAACAAGTGTTTAGGCGTCCGTTTCGAGTTCATCTTGAAGGTCCCCTTGAGCGCCTAAGCAAATAATAATTAAATTCACTCACAATCATGCATTTACCAAGAAATGATGCATACTCATTTAGACTAAATTAAAGTCTTAAAAGAGAGCTTTAATTCTCTCAACTCGAGGTTGAAGAGTGAAGTTTTAAAGTCCAAAGAGAGACTAGCATCTTCCATGAAATCGAGTTCAAAATGTTCAATCGATATCGAGAAAAGAAGTCAAGTTCCCGAAATTGTATTTTCTAAGTAATCGGCAAATTTCAGTTTTGCACGACAATCTTTGGAAAATCGAATCTGGAGTTTAGCATGTCAAAAAATGGAAAGCTTTACACCGTTGGAATCTTTGTTTGAAGTACTAAAAGTTCAAGACACTTTTCTAAGATTCTAAACGGAAGATATTCAAATTTCAGCTTAAATTGGCTGACTTGAACCTATAAGACAGTTTCAGTCTTGGTTTTTGGTAAACTTTGGAAATTCGGCAAAATTCACAGAAAGCAAACCAGCCTCTGAAATTCGCAACACTATTACAGTTTTAAACAGAACAAACAGAACTAGAATCAGAGTTTTGAGCGTCAAGATATAGTAAATCAAAGTTAGTTAAAAACAAGGACCGCTTGATCCATTTTTCCATATTTGAAAGGTAACTTTGGGATTTTATTTGTATATCAAAACAGTTTTAGAATGACACCAAAATTGGTACACTTCAACTTCCGTATGAGGACTACTCCTCTATCAAATTTCATTCAAAAACTTACGTGGGAAGGCAGTTAACAAAATGACTGAATTTCGTAAAAGGTTTCAAAGCAAATCTATCTTCTTGCTTTCCTTTCTTTTCAAAACATTTTGCACCATGAAATCAGTCTCATTTTGGTTCATTTGTGAAACCAAGGTTCTAGAAACATCTATTATACATTTGGTAGGTGATTGACACCAAAATTTTCGAAACAACATGTTCCAAATCAAATTAGACCAGTTGGCTAGCAAGAAAGAAGGATTTTCCAGATTTCCAGCTTTGGTGCAGTTCTGTAATTGGACCATATCTCACTCAATACAACTTAAAATTGAGAATGGTTGGTGGCGTTTGAAACTAAATTCAAAAGGCTACATTTCATCAGAGAAATCATTTTGAAAATTAGTTCATAGCTAGCTCGAATTCAAGCGAAAAACCGCAGCTTCTCACTGTCACTCGCACAGCATAGCAAAATAGAATAGGTAATTTTGGTAAACTACTACGGCTCACTCAGTTCGAATCAGAGGGTGTATTTTACACCGTTAGAAAACTACGGATGTCTATTTTTGAATGCCACTGATTACACTCAATTCCAAGCTCCGTACAGAGAGATATGTTCGTTCAAAAATTACTGCCAGAGGACCCCTGCTATGCGATTTTCCAGAATTGTTCTTGCCAAAACTCAATTTTTTTCTCAACCAAATCAAGTGATTTTTGGTGGAAACTTTCCACACATCTTATACAACATATCTACATCAGATTTAAGGTCATTTGAGCATCAAAAATTCGAACCAAGCTTCAAGAAAAACAGGGCAAATTTTTGGCTAAGCTTCCTATGCAATTCCTTTGGTTTTCCTTTCACTTTTTCAACAAGTCTCATCTTGTTTATCACAGAATTAACACAAATAACACTTACCATCATCATATCAGTCCTATATCATCAAGGTGAAATTTCATAAAGCCCACTTCAACCTTTTCAATCCAAATAACAACAACAATATCGAAGCTACAAGCTTCGTAGTCAAAACCTAAACCCATTAAAGCCAAGAAAATGGAAAGATTTGAAGTGGATGAAGGCTACCTCTTAGCTCTTGAAGAAACCAGAAATTTCACCACTAAAACTCTCAAAAAACCCCCAAGATGAAGCTTACCTCCAGGCCAAGGTTAATCTCCAAGTGATTTTGAGGTTGGATGCAAAGTTGGAAGTGTTTTGGAGCAAGAATGAGCAAAAATGGAGTGGAGAGCGTTCTTTCTTCTTCCCTTGAAGTTGCTAGCCGAAAATGAGGGAGTGAGGAGAGAGAGACGAGGGTTTGTTTGGGTAATGAAACTTGGAGAGAAAGAATGAAATACTAACTTTAGGTTGTGTGCAAAAAGTCAACTCTCACTAGTGGTCGCGAGGGTTTCGTACCGCTGTTTTCTCTCGGGTTCGTTTCAATTATGCATTATACCTTTAATGTACTTCCTTTAACATTATAATTATTCACTCTTAGTAGTCTAAAATAAGTTTCTTAATCTCCTCTTAGCCGTTCTGGCTCGATATACGTGAATTTTTAATTCGCGCGTGATAAAGCGAAATTTTTTGAACTCATTCACCACTAATGTCTCAACTAACTTTTCTTAGTCTATTATTATTCATTCTTAATTCTCCAAAACTAATGCACTCTCGGATCGAATTTATCTCAAAAAAAGTGTACTTGTTATTCCTTACCAAACGAGCATCCGAAAAATAAAATTTTCTAATGAAACGTTTTAAAAACGAAAGTGAGACATTGTTTCATGTAAATGGATTTAAAATGGTTGAAATAAATTATTCGGAGAAAACGGGAGAATAAATAATTAATTAAGCCATTAAAATAAGATTAAAATAATTAAAAATTCGGGTTCTCACATCTTTCCCTCCTTAAAAAGAATTTTGTACTCGAAATTCACACTTAGGATAATATCATATGTCTTAAGAGTTATATTTATCAAATCAATCAACAACTTACACTTTCCAATCCATATCTCACAATTTCCATTCATCCAATTAGTAATCAACTTTAATTCTCGCAATAGGCGTTTTACTTCCAAGTCGTAGGACAAACGATCACACTTGACTTATACCATTCATGAAACTAAGGTTTACACAAGAATAATTGGCTCCAGTGTCAATTAAAACTCCAATTTAAAAGATTCAATTTTGTAGTTCAAAACTCGAATAGATGATATATTTTCAATAGAAGACTAAGTTTACCAAAATTTTCGGACTTAATTTGTCAAAATCAAGTCAATCATAACATGCGAGATAAAATCGAGGGTTTTAATGTATTTTAGATATGTATGTGACAGAATACGATTCAAAATTTCAAAATTAGGGTTAAAGATACAAACTTTTCTTCATGATCCGAAATTAAATTTTCTTATTAAGAAATTTCAAATAATGTGTTTTGCCACCATCATCAACACATATTGCAATTTCCTCAGATACGTTTAAGAAAATTAATCATGCAACTCAATGCGTGGATATCAAAACACATATATAATAAATAACATATACATGGAGGATATTTCAAAAATTCTTTCAAAATTTTGAGTTAAGAGCTGCATTTGAGTAAGAAAACACTTTTAAGAAAGATAAGTAAACATGCGAGTTCATATATGCATAAACTTCGATCCAACACCTTTATCACCCTTTACCTCTAATTCGAGGGCTAACTTTAATAGTACATAAAGTTCTGTCATTTTACTCTCCAATTCACAGCAAATATTTATTCTTATTCTTAAGGAAAGATCCAAGCCTAAGCTCTGCCTGATTTTCAATTTTTAGGCGAGTTCAAAATGTATATACATATATTTAGATATTTACGGGAAAAGGAATAGCAGGCATATAATTACATATAATAATGGTCAAGAAAAATTGAAAGTGCTTTTATTCAATTAAAATAATTAGGTAATGAGATCAAGTCACCTCAAGAATAACCAACGCAATATTTTGGAAGTTCAAACGTTCATAAAAACTGAAACATGTCCATAGGACCAATCACAAGATATGTGTAGAACAATTATTAAAATTTTCACAGGAGAAAACCTCACTAGGTACCCAACTAAGTTAATCTTTTAAAACACCGGTAGGTCTAATCTTCTCGTTCTTTTCCGACTCATATCAAACACTAGGATCCTATTGAGTTACATAGGACCATCCATTAATCTTTCTCTACCTCTCTTTCTTAATTTTTGTGACATCTTAGTCAAACGACTATTGGTTTCTTGTAACTATTCACGTGAAATATTGATTCATTCTTATTCCTTGCAAATGGAGATCTCAAGTCCTTAACATTGCCCTCAACTCTTAAGTATTTGGGTACAAGAATCCGAAATAAGATAATTCACAACTCAGGGCGTACGCTTCCAAGTGTAAATCATCCAAGTTAAGATTTCTACCCAACATACATATCTAATTTTCCCCAAGTATCAAGATGAAGGGTTTATACCTATCACATTCATGATTCACAACTTACGATCTAGAAGAGTACTTAAACTTTTACTCATTCATATAATAAGGACCATAACACCACTTGACTCAAGCTTACCCCGCGCAGATATCACACGAAGCGGCTCTGATTTTTATCCCTACAAGCGGTCACTTAACTTTTAAACCAGTCCCATAGTCCGGCATCCTAAACTTTTAAGTCTAGGATACACTACAAAGATCTGAAACCTAAACTCTGATACCAACTGTGACGCCCCCACTTCTCCCAAGGGCGAACTCAAGGGTATCCGCGGAATGCCTGCCCATCTCTCGTCGGGACACACTACAATTCATGGTTCAAAACTAGGAATACTTCAAATAATTTCAACATATATATTTAAAGTATTCCAAAACATTTTATACTTACAATTAGTTAACTTTCAAACCTAAATACAACCCAACGGAATATGTACCATAGTCATCTACTATAATACAATTTAAAGTCTCAAAAAGGAAACAACTTAGTACTATTCACGAGCACTCTCAGCCTTGAACCCTGTTAAGAAAAACAAAAACGTGGAATGAGCTAAATAACCCAGTGAGGTTCCAAAACACTCTAGCAGTTCTAACAAATCAAGTAATTTGAGCATAATACATGTATGATTCAAGTTTGCACATTGGCACATTAACATGAAACAGTTATCATTATACAGAAATAAACACATATTGAAGGATACGGTGTTCCAGTGGAACCATTTCGGTCAACTTCACCTTATAACTTCAGATCCCCTCGATTTGTCTGGCCATCACCTTATTCCTCCAATGGTAATACTCGAGTATACCGAAACGGTGGCCCAAGATTCCAACCTACCCGACCGAACCCAGTCCTGGCTCGAACAGGTTAGTAACCAAGAGCAGGATCTAGTTCAGCTTAGACCTTACAACATGCGCAAGAAATCAAGTAAATCGGTTGAACGGTAGAAATTTGTCATTTTAGTAGGTCGAGTGAGATGAAGTACACACTCGCCTTAAAACGGTGGCAATTTCATAAGAGCAATTATAGGTAACACTTAACACTTAAACACGTAAACAAAATGTCGTAATTTCATATGAACACGGAATTTACGGTAATCAAGTAATCAAGTAAATCGGTAAACGGTAGATCGGTTGAATGGTAAATCGGTAATCGATAAATTGGTAAATCGGTTGGACGGTAGAAATTTGTCATTTTAGTAGGTCGAGTGAGATAAAGTACACACTCGCCTTAAAACAGTGAAAAAGTTCATAGGAGCAATTATCGGCAGCACTTAATAGTTAAACACATAATGACCATAGAGTAAACATGTCGTAAAACTATTCAAATCACGTACTCCTATATGTAACACTCACCAATTCAAAACAAGTGAATAAGTGCTCAAACAAGTGTTTAGGCGTCCGTTTCGAGTTCCTCTTGAAGGTCCCCTTGAGCGCCTGAGCAAATAATAATTAACTTCACTCACAATCATGCATTTACCAAGAAAGGATGCATACTCATTTAGACTAAATTAAAGTCTTAAAAGAGAGATTTAATTCTCTCAACTTGAGATTCAAGAGTGAAGTTTTAAAGTCCAAAGAGAGACTAGCATCTTCCATGAAATCGACTTCAAAACGTTCAATCGATATCGAGAAAAGAAGTCAAGTTCCCGAAATTGCATTTTCTAAATAATCGGCAAATTTCAGCTTTGCACGACAGTCTTTGGAAAATCGAATCTGGAGTTTGGCATTTCAAAATATGGAAAACTTTACACCGTTGGAATCTTTGTTCGAAGTACTAAAAGTTCCTAGAAAACACTTTTCTAAAATTCTAAACGGAAGATATTCAAATTTCAGCTTAAAGTAGCTGACTTGAACCTGTAAGACAGTTTCAGTCTTGGTTTTTGGTAAACTTTGAAAATTCGGAAAAATTCACAGAAAGTGAACTAACCTCTGAAATTCGCAACACTATTAGAATTCCAATCAAAGTTTTAAACATAACAAACGGAATTAGAATCGGAGTTTTGAGCGCCAAGATATAGTAGCTCAAAGTTAGTTAAAAACAAGGACCGCTCGGTCCATTTTTCCAGATTTGAAAGGTAATTTTGGGATCTTATTTGTATATCAAAACAGTCTTAGAATGACACCAAAATTGGTATACTTCAACTTCCATATGAGAACTACTTCTCTATCAAATTTCATTCAAAAACTTAGGTGGGAAGGCAGTTAACAAAATGACTGAATTTCATAAAATGTTTCAAAGCAAATTTGTCTTCTTGCTTTCCTTTCTTTTCAAAATATTTTGCACCATGAAATCAGTCCCATTTTGGTTCATTTGTGAAACCAAGGTCCTAAAAACATCTATTATACATTTAGTAGGTGATTGACACTAAAATTTTCGAAACAACATGTCCCAAATCAAATTAGACCAGTCGGCTAGCAAGAAAGAAGGATTTTCTAGATTTCCAGCTTTGGTGCAGTTCTGTAATTAGACCATATCTCACTCAATCCAACTTAAAATTGAGAAAGGTTGGTGGCGTTTGAAATTAGATTTAAAAGGTTACATTTTATCTGAAGAAATCATTTTGAAAATCAGTTCATAGCTAGCTCGAATTCAAGCGACAAACTGCAGCTTATCACTGTCACTCGCACAGCACAGCAGAACAGAATAGCTAACTTTGGTGAACTACTACGGCTCACTCAGTTCGAATCAGAGGGTCCATTTTACACCGTTAGAAAACTACGGATGTCTATTTTCGAATGCCACTGATGGCACTCAATTCTGACCTCCGTACAGAGAGATATGTTCGTTCAAAAATTACTGCCAGAGGACCCCTGCTTTGCGATTTTTCAGAATTATTCTTGCCAAAACTCAATTTTTTTTTCAACCAAATCAAGTGATTTTTGGTGGAAACTTTCCACACATCAAAAATTCGAACCAAGCTTCAAGAAAAACAGGGAAGATTTTCGGCTAAGCTTCCTATGCAATTCCTTTGGTTTTCCTTTCACTTTTTCAACAAGTCTCATCTTGTTTATCACAGAATTAACACAAATAACACTTACCATCATCATATCAGTCCTATATCATCAAGGTGAAATTTCATAAAGCCCACTTCAACCTTTTCAATCCAAATAACAACAACAATATCGAAGCTACAAGCTTCGTAGTCAAAACCTAAAACCATTAAAGCCAAGAAAATGGAAAGATTTGAAGTGTATGAAGGCTACCTCTTAGCTCTTGAAGAAACCAGAAATTTCACCACTAAAACTCCCAAGAAAACCCCCAAGATGAAGCTTACCTCCAGGCCAAGGTTAATCTCCAAGTGATTTTGAGGTTGGATGCAAAGTTGGAAGTGTTTTGGAGCAAGAATGAGCAAAAATGGAGTGGAGAGCGTTCTTTCTTCTTCCCTTGAAGTTGCTGGCCGAAAATGAGGGAGTGAGGAGAGAGAGATGAGGGTTTGTTTGGGTGATGAAACTTGGAGAGAAAGAATGAAATAGTAGCTTTAGGTTGTGTGCAAAAAGTCAACTCTCACTAGTGGTCGCGCGAGGGTTTCGTACCGCTGTTTTCTCTCGGGTTCGTTTCAATTGTGCACTATACCTTTAATGTACTTCCTTTAACATTATAATTATTCACTCTTAGTAGTCTAAAATAAGTTTCTTAATCTCCTCTTAGCCGTTCCAGCTCGATATACGTGAATTTTTAATTCGCGCGTGATAAAACGAAATTTTTTGAACTCATTCACCACTAATGTCTCAACTAACTTTTCTTAGTCTATTATTATTCATTCTTAATTCTCCAAGACTAATGCACTCTCGGACCGAATTTATATCAAAAAAAGTGTACTCATTATTCCTTTCCAAACGAGCATCCGAAAAATAAAATTTTCTAACGAAACGTTTTAAAAACGAAAGTGAGACATTGTTTCGTGTAAATGGATTTAAAATGGTTGAAATAAATTATTCGGAGAAAATCGGTGAATAAATAATTAATTAAACCATTAAAATAAGATTAAAATAAGTAAAAAATCGAGTCCTCACAAATATAACCCCACTTAAAAAACCTAAAAGCTTACCTACAACATTCTCAACCCACTAGAAATAGCTAATCTAGCCCATCACCATCTATATGGATAGTAGGAGCAATGCCACCTTGACCCAAAGAATAACCCATTATTACTCCATCATCTCCATTGGAGACTAATCCTATCTCCATGAAAAAAAAACCACTATTCAGTAGCAAATCAAAAACAGAAAGATGCATTTTTCATTTTTGTTTTTCATTTTTTTGGCAACAAATGCAGTTATGGATATCTATTAAATATTCTTATGGATATCTAATAAATTTTTTTGAATAAATAGACACAACAATATACCAATCATCCGGTCCCTCTTACTTTCAGCTATTGGTTTCAAATTTATTCTTTATATTTGCCATCCTCTCCTTATTTAATTTCATAATGAAGAAATTATTTTTTCTATTCTTTGCTCTCTATTGAATCAGCATTTGCTAATATTTGCAATAGAATGTGACGAAAGAAAGGAATCAAGTAATAAAATAAGAAAAAAAAAAGAGATTCTTTAATAAAGGTACTTAGGTAAAAGATCAATCAAATTATTTTCTTCTTGTAGGAAATTTATAAGAGATGAATTTGTTAAATAATATTAAAGTATTCATACCTCCTTTTCCCAGTTGCATCTAACGGTAATGATGGCCAATATTATAGTTTGAATTGCAGTTCCACCAAAAATCATTCCTACCCAGATTCCCTACACAAAAGTATCAATAAAATAAGATAGGTTTAATATTTCGTACCCTGACAGTGTATATACTGTCAACGTTAGATAAATGACAACTATATAAAATTTGAATATAAAATTCAATTTTTGCACATATGTCATGGATCCAATGGTGGTAGTGTATACTATCAGTATATATAAGGTTTACTTAATAAGATAATCTGTTCATTTAAGTGCAAATTTTTTTTCTATATTCTTCACTCATTGTTCATCATTCAAATGAGAAAAATTGTAATATTGCCCAAGAAAAATTACCATTACTCCTTGCTTGAAAACCAACCCATCAATACTCCAAGTGGTACTCCAACCAAATAATAGCAACCCAAATTTATGTATGCCACGTGTGATTGCCATCCAGATCCAACAGCAACTCCTTGTATGGTTACAAGAAATTTATTTTTATTTATTTTTGACAAATTAAGATCAGATTAAAATTAAGAAACTGATGACATTTTTTCCCATGAGTATGATATAGTTTACCAGAAAGAACTAGTTGAACACTATTGAGGAGAACTGTGAAAGCCAGGAGTAGTAATCGCTTGTTTACTTCTTCCAGCAATGAATTGCCAGTTGTGAATATTAATGCCATTTCATTGTGGAATAATCTTATTTGTAACCAGAAAAATTGACCAAATGCTATTGATTCTGTCACTGCTACTATAGTAGCAAACTTGGCTTTTTTCCATTGCCTGCTCCTAGATCATTTGCAACTCTAACTCTGTGCAAACCAAAATTGAAAAAAAAAAATTATTCTATTGATTTGTAGCTTTTATTTGGTGGATCAAAAATCACAAAAACAAAATAAAAAAGGGATAATTTCACAAACCTCTCCTCAGGTTTATAACAATTGCAGTCACCTCCCCTTAAGTTTTAAAATTACACTTACCTCCCCTACTTTTACTGTTTAGGTAACTATATAGACCCAATGTGCTACATTTCTCTTAAAAAATCCTAATATACCCTTATTGACATAACAACAAAGAGAAAAAGTTAGTTTAATCACGTACATTTTCTTTTTCTAAAACCACCACAAACATGCCACCATACCAAGCCAATCGAACAAACTATCATTTATAACTCAGTCTCCATTTCAAGTGATTTTAACAATATTTGCAGATTTAGAATCATTTTGCTTCCCAAAGGCTTTCACTAAAAACTATGAGCTCAAATATAACCCCACTTAAAAAAACCTAAAAGCTTGCCCGCAACTTTCTCAACCCACTAGCAATAGCTAATCTAGCCCATCACCACCTACATGGATACTAGGAGCAATGTCACCATGACCCAAAGAATAGCCCATTATTACTCCATAAACCTCAATTAGGACTAATCCTATCTCCATTAAAAAAAAAACCATTGTTCACAATAGCAAATAAAAAATAGAAAGTTGCATTTTTCATTTTTGTTTTTCATTTTTTCGGAAACAAATTCAGTTATGGATATCTATTAAATTTTTTATGGATATCTAATAAAATTTTTGAATAAATAGACACAACAATATACCAATCATCCGGTCCCTATTACTTTCAGCTATTGGTTTCAAATTTATTCTTTATATTTGCCATCCTCTTCTTATTTAATTTGATAATGAAGAAATTCTTTTTTCTGTTCTTTGCTCTCTATTGAATCAGCATTTGCTAATATTTGCAATAGAATGTGAAGAAAGAAAGGAATCAAGTAATAAAATAAGAACAAAGAGATAGCAGAATTTGGAATAGAAATTGGAAATGAGAGGGAATGGTGGTGAGTATGGTGGTTTAGGTGGTGGCTATGAATCTAGTGATACATAATATGAGATGAAGGAGAGGAGTTAGAGAGAGAGGTGAAAGGCGGCGACTACAGATTATACGACAATTGGGAATGTTTTGCTGATTGTAGTGGTATGGTATTTTTCTTTATGAATCAACTAATTAAATGAAGGACATTCTAGTAATTTTGTTGCACCAAGGGAGATCAATGTAATTATGTAAACCTAAGGGGAGCTGAGTGAAATTGTCAAAAACCTCAAGGGAGGTTTCTGAAATTATCCCAATAAAAAATGGCAATTAAGAGTACCCTGTTCCTGTGAAGAATCCAATTGGAATCATGCTGTCCCACTCATTGATATTCATGCTGAAAATTGAGATTAAAAACAATGTAAATGATGGTTCCTAAACATATTTTGTATCAATAAACATGTTTCGTTGCAAATGCAGCCACCAAGAATTGAATTTAGCAAACATGACTTTGTGAAAGCTTAGCGGAATTTCCTTACCATATAGATAAAGCATCAAAAGCAACTTCTGAGTTGGCAACATGTCCTGTAATTAGTATTAGTATTTGGAAATACTAATTCTCCAAGCTGTTCCATTCAACAATCGAATTGAAGTAAGGAAAAAAATTGCAAACTTCCTTTTTTCTTTAATAATGATAAATGAGAATGAGGATCATAAGAATTATAACTAGTGGCAGAGTAAGAAACTGAAAATTTCATACAAGGCAGCGATAATGAGGAGAGAGTTTGGTGCAAACATTTGTTTCAACTTTATATAAATTTTCATTTTTATCTTTATAAAAATTATTTTTACTTTAACTACTCAAACAAAGATCCATATGCATTGTTTACTTTAACTATTTAAGCATACTTTTCGATACAACCAGTCCTAAACATTATATTGACCAATATCACAATTATTTCACGAACAAAGTTAAAACATAAGTTTGTTTTAGCAATAAAAATTTTATATAAAATGCATTCACTATAAATACTAATACTATGCAGTTCTCTATTGCACACGTATCTAGTGTGTATTTAGCACTAGTAACAATAGTAAGTAAAGTATCAATATGTGCACATTGCTAAGTGACAATCCCAAAATCATACCTAATAAAATAATTTTTTCTAACATTCCTTCCACAACTTTTGGCCAGACAATAAAAGTAATCTAAAACAAAATCAAAAGATTTGAGTCTTACCATATCATTACACCACAAGAAACAGAAAGTTGAAGAAATTGCCAGAGACCCGAAAATGCTTCAAAAGAGAAGCCTGTCCATGTATATGATGGCACGCACCACAAATACTATAACCAAGCAAACCAAACACTACAATCCACCAAGAAAAGCTCAAAGCAAGGGCTATTCCTGCCAATCCAAGCTGAAGCTTGATCACCACTAACCAATTCAACAGCAAATGCAGGATCAGAGCCAAAAACTGCACCCAGGCAATCACACTATTTTTCAGCTGGCTCTGCAGAAACCTCTGGAGGGGAAACTGAAAGGCGAAGCTGAAATGAAGCGGAATAAAACACAAACACACAATCCCAGAGAGCTCAGCCACATTTTGGGGCTGCCCCAAAAGCTTCAAAATCGGCGTTGTGAAGATATACAAAGGCAATCATGTAACCACACAACACAAGAAAAGAACTACCCAAGAACGCTGCAGATATATGCCTAACATGGGATAGTTTTTTGCCCCAAACGCTTGTCCGCATAGAGTTTCCAATGCACTAGCCATTCCCAACTGGAAATAAATCAGAAGAAGTAGAATAAATAAACCAAAAAAAATAAAAAAAGAATGGAATAAAACCAAAAAAAATTCCTTTTTGCGATATTATGGTTGACGATTTTTATGTGCTTGTGATATTTAGATAGAAGGACTTATTAACATGTTAGAAACAACATTAGACAGGAACTTAAACCCTTAACTATTTAATATTGTAAAAGAACTACAATTTATCTCAGATCATGAACATTGTGTTTTTTTTTATGGATGGAGACTAATTATTTATATTAGAAAAAAAATTTCAAGTTAGTCATACCCTCAGATAGATCAGGAACTTTTCGTCCTGAGAAAATTGTTTATGTTATGAACAGTGTATAGTTAAGTTAAATTGCTTGTTACGTTAAATAATGTGCATTGGATGATATCAAATAAAGAAGTTAAAGTACCTCCTTTAGCACCCCACCAAAAAAAAAAAAGGAGCGTATAAATTGTGCATAATTGTTAGTCTAAATAATTACATTCTTGTATCTATTATCTTCAGAGCTTAATAAAACAAGCAGGGATGTATCTCAAATTGTTGCACTATGTCAAGGAATTATATTTAAAAATAAATAAGCCAATCTCCTTTTACAAGTATAAATCCTATTTGCTGAGATGCAACAAACATATTATTTTTTAGAACGGCAAAAAAGCAAAAAAAAAAAAATTCTTATAAAGAACAAGATGATAATATTTAAGTTAAAATTGTAATACCGATTAGTGATGACGATATTAAAAAAGATTTGTGATTTAATGATGAATATTAACTACTAAACTTGACGTGTAAATCAGTTTACACTCAAATGGTCAAAATTAACCATCGCATTCAACATTCATGCTACTAAACAAAAATTCATAGTAAGAATTTTATACACACTTTCTGAAATTTGTGACAAAATTATATCCACAATATATGTATATATACGTGACATGCTTTTGGTTCAAATTATTCGAATTTTGATAGAAACCACGTGAAATCCGAAATCCCATTAGTAACATTTTATCACATTATGCTTGGTTAAACCGGGAAAAAGGGTTTTTTGTGAGGTTTTGGTAGAGAGGGGGGGGGGGGGCAGAGTCTGAGTTTACCATTACCATGAATCCAAAATCGAGGGCAAGAATGACATTGCCGGCCAGAGACATCGCAGCGAGTTCAATGTTTCCAAGGTGGCCAGCAGAGGCTAGGGTGATGACAAACATGGTGTAGGAAGCAAGAAGACTGAAAATGGCAGGACCAACAATGCACCAAAGCTTCTTTGATTCAACCCAAATCTTCCTTGGAAATTTTCAATCCCATGAATTTCTAGTAATGGTATGCTAGCAGCCTCAACCATTGTGGCCATAATTCATATTTAATAGCAAATTAAAGCGAAAGAAGATGGGAAGTTTTGGGCGGCAAACAATCTGGAATCAGTAACAAGAACAAGAAGGTAGTTTGCTAAGAATTGATGCGAAAATTCGAAACATGGACCGGTTGATTGTTAATTCTTGATTCATGACTAATAGGTCAAGGTTTGAGGCGCCGGAAGAAACCATGTAGTATACTTTTATATGCCTACATTGGTGTAGATTTATATGTTAGCCATAGATTGGAAGGTAGGAAACAATAATGTTACAAAAAAGGAAGCTGATAAATTTATGTAGAAGTGGCCATTTTCTCTCCATCACTTCCTTAACAGAAAGACAATCTTGGAAGTGAAAGAGACTATTCTTGGACCTTACTTCTGAGTTACCTAAGTAAAACGAAGGAAATAATCTCTCTGTGGAAATAGAATATCAATCTACTCAATTAGCAAAAATATTTGGTAACAGTTATAAGATTTATGGAAAATAGGCAATTACGTCACATTTTTGCTAATGCCAATGTAGTCTCTAAACTTTAGGTTTGGCAAATATGGTCCTTAAACTTAATTTTCAAGTCCAATAAAATCCCTTTACTATAGCACTGCTGCCTAAAACCGGCTATGCTCCTACTTTATCAACCAAGAAAGGGTAATTTGGAAACTTTGATAGCAGTTTGATGAAGGCAAAGAAGAGGGGAGGGGAAAGGGCGACAGGATGGTGGCTGCAGAGTGGGAAGGGTGGTGGGTTTGGATTGGAGAGGTGGGCAACACAGTGGTGGGGTAGTTGGAAAAGTGAGAGGAGATATTAGAGATAGGTAAAAAGGCTGGTAGGGAAGATTTTAAATGATTGTGCCTTCGTAAAGAGTGTTAATTGGACTTGGAAATTTAGTGTAAGAACCATATTGGCCAAAACTAAAGTCTAGAAACTAAATCAGCTTTAGGAAAAATGCTCAAGGTTGAAGTTGGCCATTAGCCCTGTAGTATCCCACATCTGAAGTGAAAGGGAATGGGATGGGTTTAAGAGCTTGGGTCTAATGACTACATAGTAACTTGGATTAATTATTTTGGGTTAGGAAATTTCGGGCCAAAAAGTTACTTGGACCAACTTTGGACTCAAGTCATGACAAGCCCTAACTTTCGAAAGAACCCTTCAACACCAACGTAATTGTATAGTTTATTGGTCAAATATTAAATAAATATGGTTTATCATCTTAAATTAGACTATTTATATGTAAGGAAATGGTAAGAGTTAATAATGTTAATTAACGTTAATAATTACAAATGAAATAATCAAAAGCCAGAAAAGTTTTGAAATTACAATTCCCTTCCGTAGCAAACAAAAAAATTGTTCCAATGCACCCTTGTATTGACAGCGTGGGAAAGGTATGGCGAGGAATGAGAGGTAACCAAAAAAAAAAAAAAAAATTTGTTCCAACGCCCGCTTTTATTAAAAGCGCTCGGGTTCGAGCTTCGTTGCTAGCTGAAACACCGAATAATCTTGCAAATGACATGTCTTGGCCTTGGAATGGGGTGAATCTCCTCTTTTTGTTGACTTTTTTTCTTTTTAATCCAAAAAGCAACAAATCAAGTTTCTATTTACCAATTTGAATTGACCGAAAAATCGTGTTCATAGCAACTGGATCAGGGAAGACCAATGTTCCTTTAGATTTTGAAACTCAACACAGCCCGTATGGTATTTTTTCTGAACACAGCAGACTTTGTACATGACTACAAACCAAGCAAATGCTAGACCAATGCAAAAGTAACAACCAAAAAAAATTCAGAAAACACCTCTGTTGTAGCAATTATCGTGCCCTCGATAGATGCTAGGTAGTCTTTTTTTTTTTTGTCGACACGATAACTTTTCTATTTTACTCCTATTCCTACTCTATCATAAGGGAGAGGGAGTGGGTCCAAATGGACCAAGGGAGAACTCGAAGATGACTGAATCACCATCGAATCAAACGAATGCCTTTATATCCACTGGTGAAATTTTTAGAAAATTTTAGAGATGAATGCAAGTCAAGTGATTTGATCCTTTGACCTACATCCAAGAAGAATTTTACGACTCTTTCCGATGGCCAACTATCCTAAAGGTAGTTGGTCAGACACTAGGTAGTCAAGTGAGGAGAGGAGAATGTCAAACAGACTTGGCTCTCACCTATGACCTCCCATAAAACAGAATTATGCTAGTAAAACCGTGTGAAGAATCTTTTGTCAATTTTGGTTAGAATGACTTGTAAAAGAAATAGGATCAAAATCTAGATTGCTAGCTCAAAAAGAAGACAAAGAAGATTGATTTATTTAAGCAAATACAGCCAACTAGTAGTGTCAATTTATTCCTAAATTCTCAGTGTAAAGAAAAACAACACAGTGGCAATCTTGCATCTTTGATTCTCTATTTCACTGATACTCCTGATGGGCCATGGGCAAATTTTATTGCAATTCCAATAATGTAAGTTTGGATATCAAGTGAGGTGTTCAAGTGTGATATCCAAACTTGCATTATTGGAATTGCAGTAAAATTTGTCCATACTTGGGTTGTACTGGAAAGTAGCAAAAAGTAACTATTGGTTGGCAACAATTAAAACTAGATTTTACCAATGTTTAGCTGCCTGGATGAGCATTGCAAGGAGATGAAAATCTTTTGAGCATAACCTGCTGTGCATGAAGGTATCAAAACAAAGTACTTGACAATTTTAATTCTGTTTTACAAAGCATGCATATACCCATTATAACCTAGCAACATCAACAACATTCATCAGCAGCCTCGAGAGATATTACTGCAGCAATAAGTAAAACTGGGAAAAAAGATTGCAGAGTAATAAGCACTTAATGAACAATAATATAAGCTGAATAATAAGCATCTTTTGAAACCCATTTTACAAGGTAAAACTGGAAAAAAAAAAAAAAAAGGAATACAGTAAAGTACGTAGACGTTAAACATCTCAGAGTTATCAATCAGTAAAGACGTCCTAATTGTACAGCGCTTCTTCATCAGCCCCAGTGGCAGATGTTGAGAAAGGGTCAGATCCTGCAGCTCCTGAACTGGTCGCGGAGAATCGGAATTCTGCACCAATTCCTCTAGACTGCTGCAATGTATGGGCAAATGCTTCATACTTACGTATGTCAGCATCACTAACACTCCTACGAGCGAACTTCATTGATTCTTCAAAGTGGGCAGCCTCAATTTCAGAAATGTCATACGAACCATCATCTTCCATGGCCTCAGGATTATCTCCTCTCATCTTTCTCTCAATATCTATCTCGATATCCTGTCTGATAGCATATTTGCATGCACGTTGACATATTTCTGTAATATCAGCGCCGCTGAATCCTTCAGTGTGCTTGGCAAGTTCCCTCAAGTGTACATGATGAGAAACAGGAGATTTCCTAAGGCATGCCTTGAAAATTTGATGTCTGGAACCTTCATCAGGGAGAGGGATATAGATTAGTTGATCAAGACGGCCAGGCCGCAGAAGTGCAGGGTCAATAATATCAGGCCTGTTTGTCGCACCAATGATGAAAACAGTTTTCTTTGCATTCATTCCGTCCATCTCAGTCAGAAGTTGATTCAAAACTCTATCAGCAGCACCTCCAGCATCTCCTACACTACTACCTCTCTGAGTGGCAATTGAATCCAGTTCATCAAAGAAGAGCACACAAGGTGCAGATTGGCGAGCCTTGTCAAATAAATCTCTGACGTTGGCCTCAGCCTCTCCAAACCACATGCTAAGCAATTCGGGTCCCTTGATGCTTATGAAGTTGGCTTGACACTCATTGGCAATGGCCTTCGCCAGCAAAGTTTTGCCACAACCTGGTGGACCGTAGAAAAGAACTCCCTTTGATGGAGACATGCCAAACTTCTCGAACTTCTCAGGATGCTCCACTGGATATTGAACAGTCTCTTGGAGCTCTTGCTTCACATTCTCAAGGCCTCCAACATCGTCCCAGCTGACATTCGGAACTTCCACCAGAGTTTCACGCAGAGCAGAGGGATTTATTGTCCCTAGTGCACTCTGCAAGTGGTCATTCGTTACAGCCATTGAGTTGAGTATTTCTGCATCAATAGTCTCATCTTCTAGGTCAATCACATCCATCTTCTCCCTGATGCACTGTAGCGCAGCCTCAGTGCACAAAGCTGCTAAGTCAGCACCAACAAAACCATGAGTATTCTTGGAAATCTTTTCCAAATCCACGTCTTCAGCGAGCTTCATGTTCTTGGTATGAATATGAAGAACTTCCAGCCGTCCAACTTCATCTGGAACACCGATGTCTATTTCTCTATCAAATCTTCCAAACCGTCTCAAAGCAGGATCAATGCTATTGGGGCGGTTAGTAGCACCAATAACAATGACATGGGCACGGGATTTGAGCCCATCCATAAGGGTCAAGAGCTGCGAGACAATTCTTCTCTCAACTTCTCCCCCCGTCTTCTCTCGCTTAGGAGCAATGGAATCTATTTCATCAAGAAAGATAATTGATGGAGCATTCGTCTCAGCTTCCTCAAATGCTTTTCTAAGATTGCCTTCGCTTTCTCCTGCCATCTTTGACATTATTTCGGGTCCATTAATACAGAGGAAGAAAGCACCAGTTTCGTTAGCCACAGCTCTGGCTATCAAGGTCTTTCCAGTTCCTGGAGGACCGTAAAGCAGAATTCCCTTGGGGGGTTTGACGCCAATAGATTTAAAGAGCTGTGGATGCCTCAAAGGCAACTCCACAAGTTCACGAATTTGAGCCATCTGTTTACGAACTCCTCCAACATCATCATAACCGACCTCATCCAGCCGCTCCTCATCCTCCCGCCTCACAGGCTCTCCCTCAAAAAAGATCTCAGTATCAGGAGTAACAATACAGTACTCAGGAGGGTCAGTTTCAATGACCTTGAATTCGACGCTCCTCATTCCTCCCCTAACAAGAAAAAGGTCACCCTTCCTAACCGGACGATATGCCTCAGAGAAATAAGGCTGTAGATAAGCATCGAAAAGATTTCCAGTAATCCCTTCAATGGTGTCATCAATGGGTAGTATGTGAACTCTACTCCCATATTTCACATCAGGACATTCATGGACGGAAACCGCATCTCCAAGCCTAACCCTGAGGTTTGACCTGACAACCTTGTTCATCCGAATCCTTGGTTCTTCACAATTGACATCCGCAACGGCAATGCAGATTGTGTCTCTTCTTTTCTTCCCCTTGATCAAGATGGTATCTCCATGGAAAAACTTCAGCTTCTCCATGGTTTCCGGGTGCAGAGCCACCACAGAGCTATCATCATCGATTGCTTCATCAACCAGAAGCCTGTGTGGCGATTTCTTCCTCTCTAAAATCGCTGTACTGAAATCCCTCTTTGTTTGTTGATTACTCATGGCTGCTGTGCTAATTATCAGACTAATTCTGTTGAATTAAATTGGAGTGAAATATTTGATGGGATGGATCGATGCTATATATAGGCAATGGGGACTCCCTTTCCTTGTTGGAAAAGTAGTCCTTTCCGTTTCTAACTGGTGTTTCTGCAGCAGATCAGCTACACAGTCCTTCCAATTTTCAAATTCAGTGCCCAACTTGAAAAGGTTTTTCACTTTCCTTTTTCTAATCCTTTTTCCCGAAGTCTTTAGCATTCCTATTTTCTTTTCCATTGTGTATAGAGTTTCCTAGTGTTATCATTATTACTATTTTTACGAGTTTCCTTGGGAATTTCAGTTATTTGGAGGATTCCAACTAGTTCTACAATTTCAAGGCATTATTAACACAAAAAAAAAATCTATAGAAGTTTATGCCAAGTAACAAGTGTAGATGTGGGGCTCTTTTGCCCTTTATTTTGGGGTTTTTTTTAAAAATAAAAAAATGAAAAGGAAAATTCCCGTTATCATTGCGTTAGATCTTAATTTAGGTCAAATTTCATAAAAAAAACAGTTGTCGTATACAATTTGTAAGAATGCGCAATTACACATTTTATGATTGTTTATGCTAAAGTTAGGTATAAACCTAAAATTGGGACGAAACAAGTTAAATTTAACCAAACTTTGCTAATTAATTGCAAGTTACTAATTGATGTATCATTTGAGTTGTCTCTCGAATTATTAGTTGTAGCATCACTTGAATATACTACAAGTCTACAATAACGATTTTGACATATTGTTGATTTAATAAATTTAAAATTAATAGATTTGTCTAACTAAAAAGACTTCCCTAATAATTTTTTTGTTGGACAAAATATCTTTATTCAAAAATACCTTGTAAAATTACTAAGTTATAAAATAATTCAACCACTGTTCCAAAAAAATTAATAATACCACGTTAAAGTACTACGATCAATACTTTAGGGGTAAAATACAAAATCAAGGTAAATTCTGTAGTGTATTCACATATTTCAAAGACAGGTGTGGAAAGCAAATTATATGGCAAAGAAGCAGGCACGTGGAAAGGTAAAGAATATGTCAAAGAAACTGACATGTACGGATGATGAAAGGAATATGTTTACAAAAGCAAATGGTGACCTATAACAGGCACGGGCCGGTTTGGAAATGTTGTGTATGGCAGAAGCTGAAAATGTATTGGGGTGTCACGGAATTAACATATATATAATGGGTCTAGAAATAAAACACCGAAGAGAAAGGGTAAGCAGTACTAAACACAGCCATGCTTGGTTTTGAAGCAACATATGGACATTATTGAATAACGAGTTGAGAGCCTTTAAAAAGTGAAACTTCAGAAAATAAATGTTTGAAATATTAAGTTTTTTAATTATGTAATCTATTTTGATTATCGCTGTTCTAATATATAGTCATTTGGAGGATTTCTAGAGCTAAAGTACTAAATTCTTTTAGGACTTTTAATAAATTTGAGTTATTTTTCTTTTGGTTTCTCACTTTTCTAACAACTTTTATCTAACCTACTAAATTTGAATTATTGAAATTGATTTTAATTGTTATATTAGTAAAATATTAACATTTGTGGAAACTGGGTTCATGGGAAGACAGATTGTTGCATGTTTCATATTTAATTGAATACAAATATCTCTACTTTACATAAAGCGTCCAAGACTGAGGAATAGTGGATTCCAATTGATTCTCCCGATTATGGGTATTACATCAACAAAATACTATCTATTTATGGGCATTTTACTCTGAATAACTACAATTATGTAAAATAAATAAATGTTTATAACTAAAATTGAAAAACTGTTACACTAATATTTTTGTGAAAGGTAAACTGATTGTCCTGTATTTAGCATAAACTGATTTTGAAAGTAAAAAACAAATTGCCCATAACATACTTGCTCTTTATAATTTTTTTTGCATTATATCAACAAAATACTAGCTATTTATGGACATTTTACTCTGAATCGTTACATTTATGTAAAATACATAAATGTTTGTAACTAAAATTGAAAAAGTGTTACACTAATATTTTT
Organism: Coffea eugenioides; assembly: GCF_003713205.1. Classification (NCBI taxonomy): domain Eukaryota; kingdom Viridiplantae; phylum Streptophyta; class Magnoliopsida; order Gentianales; family Rubiaceae; genus Coffea; species Coffea eugenioides. Next base: position 43,040,453 of record NC_040040.1, read on the forward strand.
ACAAAAAGGAAACTAGTAAATTTTGTATTTAAAAATTTTTAAATATGTGAAAGTAAAAAAATTTTTGCCCATAACATACTAGCTCTTTATGAGTTTTTTGCATTACATCAACAAAATACTAATTATTTATGGGTATTTTACTCTGAATCATTATATTTATGTAAAATACATAAATGTTTGTAACTAAAATTGAAAAAGTATTATACTTATATTTTTACAAAAGGGAAACTGGTAGATTTTGTATTTAACATAATTTAAATATGTGAAAGTAAAAAAGATTGCGCCCATAACATACCAGCTCTTTATGAATTTTTTGCATTACATTAACAAAATACTAGCTATTTATGGGTATTTTATTCTGAATCACTACATTTATGTAAAATAAATAAATGTTTGTAACTAAAATTGAAAAGGTATTATACATATATTTTTACGAAAGAGAAACTGGTAAAATTTGTATTTAACATAAATTAAATATGTTAAAACAACATTACAGGTGATTTTATTAGTTACTTAATTTGTTGGTAAGAAACAAGGTTTTTTTTTTTGCAAAATTTGTTCATTAGATTTTTTCAAATAATTAGGATATAAAGGTAAATTTTCACAATCTTTTATTAGCAATAGACCCCAATTTCTTCCTAAGCAGTGACGAAATCAATATTTTTTCCTTGGAGGGGGGGCCAAAATGATTGACAAATAAAATTATTTTAATATGTTATATTCAAAATAATTTTCATCTATTTAAATATATGGCATCCTAAAATATCAAATTTTAATTTTAATTATAAAGGTATGTCTATTTAATAAATATATAATATAGTCATAACAAAAATTAAGACAAGAAATAACATTTGATTAAATATTTTATAGGAAAAAATGCACTTTTCATCCTCAAAGTTTCACCCCAAACATATAGCATCCTCAAAGTTTCGTAATTTTGGCCAATTAAGGACAATTGACGGGAAATGAAGAATTGATCGTTAGAACTAGGGGTGTGCATCGAATTCGAATTCGGTAATTCGGAAGTTTGAATTCGGAATTTTTCGAAATTTTGGTACCTGGTAATTCGACCGAATTCGATTTCGAATTCACCAATTCCGAATTCGAATTCGTACCGAATTCAATTCGGAATTCGGTAAATTCCGATTTCACCGATTTCACCGAATTCGGAAAAATTTATATATTATTATATAATATAAAATTTATAATAATATATAATATTATATAAATTTTATATTATATTATATTATATTTTATAAATTTTATAAATTTTATATTATATTATATAGTATAAATTTTATATTACATGTATAAAAAATATATTTATATCTTAAAAACGAATTTGAAATCGAAATCGGAATTCGAATTCCGATTTCGAATTGTGAATTCGAAATCGGAAATTCCGATTTGAAAAACTCCATTACCGAATTCGAACCAAATTCGAAATATATGAATTCGGAAAATCCGAATTCGATTCCGATTTCCGATTTACCGATTTCGAAAATTCCGAATTCAATTCGAATTCGGTCGGTAAATCGGAATTTTTCGATTTTGCACACCCCTAGTTAGAACCAACGATTTTATCCAACAAAAAACGGGTAAAATCGAATAGAGCCATTTTTACGAAAGGGAAACTAGTAAATTTTATATTAAACAAATTTTAAATATGTGAAAGTAAAAAATTTTTGCCCATAACATACCAGCTCTTTATGAGTTTTTTGCATTACATCAACAAAATACTAACTATTTATGGGTATTTTATTCTGAATTATTACATTTATATAAAATACATATATGTTTGTAACTAAAATTGAAAAAGTATTATACTTATACTTTTACGAAAGGAAAACTAGTAGATTTTGCATTTAACAAATTTTAAATATTTGAAAGTAAAAAAGATTGCGCCCATAATATACCAGCTCTTTATGGATTTTTTTGCATTACATCAACAAAATACTAGCTATTTATGGGCATTTTACTCTGAATCACTACATTTACATAAAATACATAAATGTTTGTAACTAAAATTGAAAAAGTAATATACTTATATTTTTACAAAAGAGAAACTGGTAAAATTTGTATTTAACATAAATTAAATATGTTAAAGCAATATTAAAGGTGATTTTATTAGTTACTTAATTTGTTGGTAAGAAACAAGGTTTCTTTTGCAAAATTTGTTCATTGGATATTTTTTTCAAATAATTAGGATATAAAGGTAAATTTTCACAATCTTTTGTTAGCAATAGACCCCAATTTCCTCTTAGGCAGTGACGAAACCAAGATTTTTTCCTTGATGGAAGGGCCAAAATGATTGATAAATAAAATTATTTTAATATGTTATGTTCAAAATAATTTTCATCTATTTAAATATATGACATCCTAAAATATCAAATATTAACTTTAATTATAAAGGTATGTCTATTTAATAAATATGTAGCATAGTCATAACTAAAATTAAGACAAGAAATAACATTTGATTAAATATCTTATACGAAAAAATGCACTTTTCATTCTCAAAATTTGGGTGGTTGGCCAATTTCATCCTCAAAATTTCACCCCAAACATATTGCATCCTCAAAGTTTCGTAATTTTTGCCAATTAAGGACAATTGACGGGAAATGAAGAATTAATTATTAGAACCAACGATTTTACCCAACAAAAAATGGGTAAAACCGAATAGAGCCATTTTTAACAGAACAATTGCAACGGACAAAAAACTCAATTCTTCTCCTTCTTCGCTCTGCCTTTCTGTAACCCCAAAATTTTTTTGCCAATCTTTAAAATTTTAACAACCGTTATACAACTTTCAAAACAAATAAATTCATTCTAAATTTTTATTTGGGATTATTTCATAAACCAAATCGCGGTCACTTTGTGTAAAGTATCACTTTCCCAAAAAAGACCAGCTCTTTATGGCTTTCCTCCATTATAAGAACAGAATACCCATTTTTTCATAACTAAATTTATTTATCGAATAAAATAAAAATAAATCCATTTTCTAATAAAAAATCAGCTCTTTATGACTTTCCTATATTATAAGAACAGAGTACCCATTTTTCCATAAACAAATTTATTTATCAGATAAAATAATAATAAACCCGTTTTTTCAATAAAACACCAACTCTTTATGACTTTCCTCCATTAGAAGAACAGAGTACCCATTTTGACGGCAAAAAGAAATTTGTTTATCGGATAAAATAAAAATAAACTCATTCTCCAAGCTGGTGTATTTGCCATCACCGGGAAGAGAATGAACATGGCGTGTCGCGAACTGCCTTGTTCCTCTTTGGGTGAAGGCTGCTAGTTAGAAATTCAATTCCTTTGAATGCGTTTTTTCCTTTCCCCCCCTTCTTTTTTCCTCTCTTTCGCGGACGAAATTTGAAAAATCTGATTTCGCTGATGGGTTGAAGTGCTCGGCTCTCCTTGTTTGATTAATGCGCTAGGGCCTTGGTATTTTTTGCTTGTCATGGCCCACCAACTCTCTCTCTCTCGAGATTGTAATGGGAGGTAGGATATGAATGTTTGATTTTTTTTTTTTTATATATATATTAAGCCTGTGGAAGTTTCTAGGGGCGGCTGCCTTTAGCGTACAATAATGCATACCTTAGTGTACAATCTGCAGTGAAGCTGCCAAAAAAGTGCAAGTCGACTATCCCTGTGGTAAGACTTGGATATGGTGCAGCATCTGATTTTAATGCGCAATTTACAAGAGCGGAAGCTTTTTGTCATCACATTTGAAACTACAGAGTAACATAGGGATGCTCTTAGGTACCATAGAAAACAATTAATATAAAGGCCGCAGAGAAAACAAGTGTTTCAAGTAGAATTCCAAACGCAAGTCCTAAAAATGTTGCAATGGATATCCCAGCTAGAATCCGGGGAACAACCAAAGAGTCCCATTCTTTGTTTGGCCTTGGCCATGAGAAAACAAGTTACAAGTGTTTAAGAACTAGAATTCCAAACCCAATTCCTAAAAATGTTGCAATGGATACCCCAAATATTCCTGCTAGAATCCCGGGAACAACCAGAGAGTCCCATGCTTTGGCCTTGGCCATACCACATGCTGTTGTAGGACCTCCAATATTAGCATTTGATGCCAGAAGCAACAGCTTTAGATCGACGCAAAATAGTTTTCCTAGTCCGAGTATCAATATGAGATGGACGGTTACTTGAACAAATGCAAACATAAAAATGCTTGGAGCAGTATTGATGACATTCCATATGCTCCCTCCAGCGCCCACAACAGCAAAAAATACCTGTTCACAGTTTAACCCCAATTGGGAAAAAATAAAAATTAAAAGAAAGAAAAAGGAGTCATTGATTGAACAACTACGCAGAAGCAGCGGATTAATTATCCACAACATGGAACTAAATAAATCTGACCCTACTCACAAAATGAAGCAATTCATTGAGCTTATGACTTGGATGGGGCTTTTGAGTTTCACATTTAATGGCCTTAAACTGAGCCCTGGATAAAGTACATTGGAAGTTGGATCAAGTGACCGAGGAAGAACGTGTCTGAATAAAAAGTAATGACTTTGCAAATAATATGTCATTCAAAGGCAAGATGAAAAAAACACTTGCAGGACTGCATGTTTCCCCTTCTTTCAATATTGTGGAGCTCAAGAACACTTGTTGCTCATATTAGAAGTTACATCTCCTTCCAGAGAACCAAAAGCATTTCTCAATGGAGTATTGACATTCATAGGTTGGTTAATGTTTCAAGCAATAATCCAAGGAGGTATGCAAGAAAAAGGAGACTACTTAGAGCAGCTTTATGTTTACCTGCATTAAGACCACAGCAATGGCATCAGCAGTAGGTGCGATGGGGCGAAAATAACCAGGGAAAGAAGTTGCTAAAATCACAACAATTGTGGTGATTACAGGAAGATCACAATTTTGAATTCCAAAAAATCTGGTAAGAGAAGTGGAAGCCTTGCATATAGCGAAGGAAACAGCCAGTGATGTACCCATCTGCAGCACTGGTAATTTGCTTGCAGAATCGGACGGCAAATCTGTAGTAGCATCTGCCACAAAAATAGCAGTGACAAAAAGAATCATTCTAGCATTGATGTTAGGGACATCATATTGGGTTAGAGAAAATATGAAATGAATAGAAAATGACGAGGTTCCACTTCATATGATGATGATAAATCCAGAGGAATGTAGCAACAGTCAGCATACAGAAGTTTTTTTTTTGTAAAAAGAACTACTCATTCACTTTTAAGATCAAACTATACGTAAGTATAAGGTCTTCCAGTCTCAAGCCTCATCACATAAATCACCATGTAATACAATCTGTTTTGATAAAGAATGTTACGAATCAAGACATCTAAATTAATTAAGCAAGTAAACTGCGAATATAAATTTTCACAAAACTCCATCTTAGCATAGTCCATTTTGAAAAATTATACCTAATAGTGGACTCCCTTCGGATGCAGGCTGAAGCTCAACAATTTCCTGTCCAGGATTTGAATCTTTTATTACGGAAACCTTGGTTCGACGAAATTTAACCCTTTGAGTGTTGGAAACTCTAACAAACTCCATGCTTTTTGCAAAACCCAGTCCATTTTCCCTACTCTTTAGACCTGTAAAAGCAGCCGGAACTGCTCCCGTCGCCATTTTATCTCCAAAGTCTGAACCTTTTCCCCTCCTAAACCATCAAAACAAAGGAACTCCATTACTTTTAGCCCAAAAATTTACCTTGCGCTCAATTAAACATGTAAAACCCATTAAATTCTGTAAAATGGTTTTTATTTGAAACTTAAAATCAAGCTTAAAACAATCAAATTCACAGAAACCTTCAACCCCACAAAAGAAGCTTGCATCAAAAATAACTTCAGCAGTAGAATTCAGCAAAGGACAGCTGCTGAGAAAAAACTTACCAGAATCTGAAAAAACTGTGCTAAATAGCTAATCAAAAAAATGTATGATTTTAAGACAAAGCCCCTCTTATTATGAAGCTTGATTCCGTTGGAGATGGAAGAATCAAGAGGGGAAAAAAGGACAGTAAAGTTTGGTGGTTGGAGGAGTTTTGAGAGGAGGAAAAATCAGCAACGGGTTTCAGACAAATTTGGAGGCTTGGACTGTACTTATATTATTCAGTAGAGTTGGAGGGAAGCTTTCCCGCACTTCTTTTGGCATTACAGGGGTGGATTTAAGGTGGGGGCAGTGGGGCCTCCTTTAAATTCCTATAGTACTTGTACAATTTTAATATAATTTTAAGTGTGTCTCCAGAGTTTTTTTAGAAAGGATGTGAAAGAATTACGTGATTTTTTAAATTAGTTCATAAATTAAAATTCTAAAAAAATACGTGGGGCATAAATTCTATTTAAAATAAGCTAAAAAAAATCTTTTTATTTTAACTAGCAAGTACCAATCATATCATTTACTTTCTTTGGACCCTACTTCCCAATTTCCCTTCCCTCCTCTGGTCCCTCATTTTCCCCTTACAATCGAGAGCCACTACCTTCCACAACCAAGCAGCTAGCTACTCTTTCTCTTGATCAATTCATCCAATCATATCATTCACTTCCTTCATCCCCACTTCCCAATTTCCCTTCCCTCCACTGGTCCCCCATTTTCCTCCACAACCGAGAGTCATTCTTACTTCCACAACCAAATTAGTTATCAAAATATAAAACTCAAAGTGAGCAATTGTAAATAGTTTAATTTGTTTTTGAAATAAAATTATTATTACATTAATAATTTTGAATTTGTCTTTTTATGTTTTTCATGGAATATATGCATCATTTGTACTTGTTGGTGATTTTTTTTTTTTTTTGCTTAAAAAACTAGAAAAAGAGTAGGTAAAAGATTTTAGTGTTGCTTTGCCCCCACTAAGAATTTTTTCTGGCTCCGCCCCTGTTTGGTAAGAATTTTAACCGAAAAAAGTCCTTGCCCTCGCAGAGTATATGATGGCTTCAATTTTTGGTGAAGTATTGTCCTTTTCCTTGCTATAAGCCTCTTAATAGTGTCAATCTTTCTACTTCTTGCTAAAGTTGTTGTCGCTAATACCCTTTTTTGTTGTAGTGAACGAAGGAAAACTATAAAGAATTGGTGTTTTATTGAAAAATATATTTATTTTTTCAACCAATAAATAAATTTATTTATGAAAAAATGGGTACTTTGTTCTTATAATAGAGGAAAACTATAAAGAGTTGGTGTTTTATTGAAAAAACAGGTTCATTTTTATTTTATTCGATAAATAATATTTTTTTAGAAAAATGGGTACTATATTCTTATAATGGAGGAAAGTCATAAAGAACTAGTTTTTTATTGAAAAAAGAGTTTATTTTTATTTTATTTGATAAACAAATTTGTTTATGGCAAAATGAATACTCTTTTCTTATAAGGGAAGAAAGCCATAAAGAGCTGATGTTTTATTGAGAAACGGGCTTATTTTTATTTTTTCGATAAATAAATTTTTTTATTTGATAAATAAATTTGTTTATGGCAAAATGGGTGCACAATTCTTATAATAGAGGAAAGGCATAAAGAGTTAGAATTTTATTGAAAAACGGGTTTATTTTTATTTTATCCGATAAATAATTTTTTTTTAGGAAAAGGGGTACTTTGTTCTTATAATGGAGGAAAGCGATAAAGAATTGATTTTTTATTGGAAAACGGGTTTATTACAATTTTATTCCAGCCAACTGTGACCCATTTTCCCACTAACCTAAGGTAGACGGACTAAATCATTGAATTCGTTAACTACAGTCAAAATTAACACAGAAGCAACTGACTCAAATCACTCAATCCTTTATGGCTTATACCAAATTAATACTAGAAAGCTTATTTGAAATAACAATAAAATATTTTATAAATGATTAAAACTTAGTACATTAGTTAGTAAGTACTCGTAACATACTTGTATAATGCATGATTATATGTATAATTTAATATTCTTTTGTACTTATATATTTTAAAATATTCTGTGAAAAATATTTTGACCTTTCACATAACCTTAGAAAATAATAAAATTTTATCGTATTATAAAATAATAATTTTATTTTATTATATTCATAGGTGTTAAATTATAAAAATTGTGATATAGAAACAAGTGATATTCTACGTGTAACTAGGAAGATTTGTTGTTATTGTTATCCAAACTTTCAAACTTTTCAAAAATTGAAAATGAATACAAACTTATGATAAGACAAAATTTTATTATATATTTTACAAGGTTACTTTTCATAGTATTTTAAAATATATAAATACAAAAAATATTAAATTATACCTATAATCATTTATTATACAGGTATATTATGAGTACTTACTAACTAAGATTTATCCCCACATTTGTATAGTTTGTTGTGACAATCAGGTTTATCCCTACATTTGTTTGAGTTTTGATTACAATAGATATAAGCTATTCCCTCCAAACCCCAAATTTTGAATTATAACATTCAACCAAAACATGCTCAAACTCTCAGGCTCGGTCATACAAGGACAGCTAGTGTGAATATCCGTACTACCCACGGTGCTTACATTATTAAAATTAATCAAAAGATTATACCATTTTAATTTGAAAAAAGTTAAAAAAAATTATACCAACATAATTAAAATTTAAGATTTATCTAACAATAGTTCAAAGTATGAAAAAAAACTGTAAATCATTCAAGAATTGTGTTTTTGCAAAAGATGGATCTTAAAATAATAATAATAATTTATATTATAAAATGAATGATATATGGATAGAAATAAATGTAATTGCATGTTTTTTTATTTTAAAATGAAATACTTACCAATATTATGCATTCGATTTGATAATCTTATATATATATGCATTATGAGAATATATATATATGTATATGTGTGTGTGAATTAACTACCTTTGAATTAATTTTTATTAAAAAAATTATTTATTTTTAATGCTTTTATAATTTGTGAATGATTGTGAGAGTAAAATATATTATGACAATAAGATACGTTGAATTGTGAAAATTGTAATTTAAACAGGCTCCTAAATTTTGGATATTTGACTTTCGTAGTTACGAATTTCTTAAATTAACGGTTAGTTATTACTCTAAGTGATATGATAAGTGTCAGTAATAAATGTGAGATGTGAATTGGAATTTGCAGATATCATTTTACAGGGGTGGTTATTATCCGTTAGTTAAAGTTTAGGAGTTTGAATTTTATGGGATAGTGGAAAAAACATGAGGGAAATGTGGAAAAAATATAAGCATGATTATAGGATTTGTAGGGCCGGTTACATGATTAGTTAAGAGATAAATATTTTTTAATTATAAAAATGTAAAATTCTATTAAAATAGCATCCAGACTTTTGATAATTTTGGAAGCTCCTTATCCAAAACCCCCTCAGCAATACATATAGATATAGATACTAAACGATAGTTATGATAGCGAAATAGTTTTTACCTGATATAACATGTTGTTGCACTTTTAGCGATCATTTGATTTATTGTTGGACCTATTCACCTAAATAAAATAACACCTAAAATTATGGAAGTAAGTTTCCTATCTAAAATAGTAAGTTAAGTGTAATAGATTAGTAACTTTTATACCTCAAAGGTAAATTGGAATAAATATTAAACTTAATTTTTAAATAAATAGATTACTACTTGATATCCCAAACTTACTTTTAAAAGAGTAAGTTTAGTTCAAATAACAGTAAGTTTTTATACATAAATAGTAATTCTTACTAATAACATGGCAATAAAAATGATTAAGGATCAAAATTTACCATTTTTTGGAATGCATGTACAATTTTTACATTAAAACCTTATCTCAAAGTAGTATTAGGAAGTTTATTTGAAATAATGATAAGATGTTTTTATTAATGATTAAAACTTAGTACCTTAGTTAGTAAGCACTCATAATATACCTTAGTAAGTTTAATTCAAGTAATAGTAAGTTTTTATACATAAATAGTAATTATTACTGATAACATAGCAAATTTGATTAATAATCAAGATTTATTGATTTATGGGACGCATGTACTATTTTACTTTAAAACTTATTTCAAACTAATATTAGGAAGTTTATTTGAAATAACGATAAGATGTTTTATCAATGATTAAAACTTAGTACCTTAGTTAGTAAGTACTCATAATATACTCGTATAATACATTATTATAGGTATAATTTAAAATTTGTTGTACTTATATATTTTAAAATACTATGAAAAATAGTATGAACTAAACCTACTCTCCAAAAAGTAAATTTCTGATATGCAGTAGTAATTTATTTTTAAAAAATTTAAGTTGCATATTTATTTCAATTTACGCTTGAACATACATCGATCGGTGCTCTTTGGATGCGTCCAAACTCCAGTGAATGTCTTTAAACTAAATTCTAATCAAAGTAGTATCCAAAATGTAATGATTCAGAGTAAAATGCTCATAAAACTTAGTACAAGGATAGCTAGTGTGAATATCCGTGCTATCCAAAATATTTATGTATTTTACATAAATATAATGATTCAGAGTAAAATGCCAATAAATAGATAGTATTTTGTTGATGTAATGCCCATAATCGGTGGCCCCAGGATGGCTTTGTTTAGTAATTAGTACTGCTTACGCTTCTTCACAAATGTTTTATTCTTAGGCCCTTTATATTTATGTTAATTCCGTGACATCCCAACACACTTTTAGCTTCTGCAGTACGCAACATTTCCAAATCCCGGTTATAGGTCACTACTTACTTTTGTAAAAATAACCCTTCTTGATCCGTACATGTCAGTTTCTTTGACATATTCTTTACCTTTCCACGTGCCTGCTTCTTTGCCATATGCTTTACTTTCCACACCTCTTCTTTGATTACTAAACATACTGCAGCAACATCCCAAAATCAATTCTATAGTTCCGCATGCATCTTGTAAAATACAAAGTAAACGACATCGCATTGAACCAATTTTGCCCTACTGCTTAAATTTCCCAAATTCCGAGTCCGTTCTGATGCTTTGAACCCAACGGCCATATTTCTACCGGAAAAAGAAGTTCCGTTATCTTCCCTGTTTTGCAATGAACAACAATAAACGGGAGAAAACAACCAACAACCAAAACGATAGCGCATTAATCCAGTGCGCCGAGCTCATACTTCCTTATCTCCACCCGGCCGATCTCGCCTCCACGTCATCAACCTGCAAAACCCTAAACAAGATCTCCAATTCCATCACTCTCAGAAGATCATCCGACGCTTCTCGGAGCTTGGAGAAGTTTCCGATCCCATTCATCAATTCAATCGACAATCAGAGCTACTCATACTTTATCTACAACCGGAATCAGATTCTCTCCACCGCCGTTCATCCGCGGCAGCCATGGGGTTATGACCCAGATACCAGACCCTATCTGATTAATCCGGGTCGTTGCTACGACCCGTTTCTTTTCCGGGTCGAGGGTGCGAAGGGGTGTAGGTGCGAGAGGGGATGTGATAGGAGCTCCGGGTGTCCGTGTTTGGATAATGTGGAATTCGGGGCTTGGGAGTGCGGGCCGGGTTGTCAGTGCGGGCCGGACTGTGGGAACCGGGTTAGTCAGAGTGGGATATTGGTCAAGCTGAAGATTGTGAAAGATAGGAGGACAGGTTGGGGTTTATATGCTGGTGAATTTATTCCCAAAGGGCAGTTCATCTGTGAATATGCAGGTAGTTTTTTTTTCCCCTTCTTTGTTTAAATAGAAATTTTAGTCTACTTGTCATTCATTCATTGTTTATCAATTTTTTCATGCAAAAGCTGAATAGAATTTTATTAATGTGAAGAAATTTACATCTATGTAAGCAAATTTGTGTATGTAATAGGGTTACTCATGTACAGCTGAAGTATGGAACAACGCTTGATATGGCCTAACGATTCTTTGGACATTTGGAATTTAAAACTAGAGGTGTCAGAAAAGTGACCATTACTTTTTGGTGGGGAAGATTTGTAAATTTGAGAAAAATCTTGAAAAGCCTTTGTATCTCTGATGGCTTCTACATCTGATATTGATTTCAACAGTCACAGGAGAATTTGGAACCACAGTCCTTGCAGGAAATATGAAATAACATCTCAAAATCTTAAGCAAAATCCTAGAGAAAGACATGGAAGACAGCAAAGACAAGTGTATTCACACTGAAGCCTCTTTACACCTAAGCTCTGATATTAAATTGTTGGAGTTCCCAGGAAGTTGTTTGGGAGACTTACACTTAAACTTGATTTGTTTTCTTTACTTGATATGCCTGTTTAGGAGCTATAATAAGTGCAGAAAATTTAAGGGGAAAGGATTCTGGTTAGCTTGTGGTAAATAAATGTTAGTGGGATGAGCATATTTTCGTAAATTGCAATTTGACTTTTTGGCATGATTTTGAACCTGGATGGTGCTCGTCTGGTTAATTACGGATTCTGCAGATTCTCTCCATATGCTGGAGAAAGGAAAACAGGAAATAAAGCAATCAAGGCATAACATCTAATCCCTCTAGCCATTGCATGGGTATTATGGAAGGAGAGGAATAACAACACTCTTGAGGAAATTGAGAGTCAAATTTGAAAGCAGTATTCCAGTCTTTTCATTTCATTTTTGTGAAGGAACTTCTATTTGGGGTTTCTCAGGCAACTATAAGATTATGCCTGTTCATCTCCTTTGAGTAAGTAAGAATTGATTCCTTTCTAGAGAGAGGAATAACAAAGTTATTATGTAATTCAGAGCCCCAATTTGAAACTTAGCGATGGAAATTTTGTTCTTATTTTCTCATCTATATCTTTTTGGACTAGAGTCCTTTCTCGTAGAAGTTATGCTGTTTGTTATTTTAACGAAGTTAAATTGTAGCAGTAAATTGCTGGCACTTGAATTTAAGGACTTGCAGTTACCAAATAATCTCAGACAAGTCATTAGTGCTGTAAGCTTACTGCTTTGGTAAATTTGTCCACTGGTTCTTATTCTTGCTTTATCCGCAATGTTCTAGCATTTCAAGAGTCCATTGTTGGGCTATGCTCTTCGTTTTTTTTTATAAATTGGTTGTTTACGCTGTTGATTCTTGTCATTTTGTTTCTTGGTCAAAGTCTGCAATTTCTGTATTGGACTCTTTTGAAGAGTTGATGACATTATTTTACTTTTGCTCTCTTCAGCACATCCTTTGATGCATAATTGATTTTTCTATATGGTGTTATTTTGTGCAATAGGAGAACTATTGGTAACTAAAGAAGCACAATCAAGGCAGCAAATATATGATCAACTTGCATCAAGTGGCCAGCTGTCTCCTGCTCTTCTGGTCGTGAAGGAACATCTTCCATCTAGAGATGTGTGTATGAGGATAAATGTTGATGCCACTAGAGTTGGAAACGTAGCTAGATTCATCAACCATTCTTGTGATGGTGGGAACCTTGATACAATAATATTGCGAAGCACTGGATCTGTACTTCCTCGCGTATGCTTTTTTTCTTCCAGAGATATAAAAAACAATGAAGAGCTTAAATTTAGTTATGGGGATATCAGGCTTAAGAAGCAAGGACTGCCTTGTTTCTGTAGTAGCTCTTGTTGCTTTGGTGTCCTGCCTTCAGAAAATACATGACTTGGGACAGGTAAAGAACATGTTAGCATACAATATGGTAGCATAGTACTCCATATGGTAGTTTGATGCTTTTTGATGTTAGAATGCTTCTATTCCATGAACTTTTGAGATAAAATAGTGTGATAATGTGTTCAGTTAATGACTTCACAAGTCTTAGTGACATCTGTTATTTGATTAGGACCCCAGAACACACACAGACATGTATTCCCCTTCTGTTTGAAATCAAGTTGCTACTTTCCCCCTTAAGGCCTCACAGAAGAATATCCTAATTTATGTTATTAGGGCACATTTAGATTCCTTCATATGTTGAGATGCAAGGTAGCTGCTATATTTCTAAAAATTCTTTTTCTGGTTCATTTTTATGCAATTTTTTGACAAGACCACATTTTAGATATCACCTAGGGCCTCACAGAAAATAGAATTATATAATTAGGACAAACCTTGTGGAAAATCATTGTGATTTGGCCTTAAGAAACATTAGAGCAGGCCAATGATTACTAGCCCAAGTTAATAAAAATAAGGAAATGCAGCACAAAAGACACTCTTATTATGTATATTTTGATTCCATAGACATTCTTATTATTTATATTTTGAATAGTATAAAATAGCGCACACCCTATTTAAAATTCACAACTTGACTACTTTTCCTCCTCCAACACTGTTCAAGGGCACAAAAAGAGAGAGCGCAAGAATGCTCAGTTGAGACTGGAGTGTGAAGAAGAAAATCAAGAGAAGAAATGGCAGAGAGCAAGGAAGTAGATGTTAAGCTTGTTGCAAACAAGTTCAAGGAGAGGCAGTAATTGAAGGCAGCAGCTCAATCAGACCAGGACTAGAAGGAGCGATCACCAGTATCCCTCTTTAAGCCAGGGGAATTGAGTTCCTGGTCCTTTTATAGGGCTGGTATTGCTGAGTTCATGGCCACCCTTCTGTTCTTGTACATCACTGTCTTGACTGTTCTGGGGGTTGGCAGTACACCAAACAAGTGAGCTTCTGTTGGTATTCAATGGATTGCTCGGGCTTTCAGCAATATGATCTTTGCACTTGTCTACTGCACTGCTGGTGTCTCAGGTTTGTCTCCACTTCTCCATCTTTTTCTTCCTTTTCATTTCCTATTCCATCAGCCGTTTAATCCTGTTTTGCATTGTTTAGTAGATCTTGAGAGGTGTCTTCTGAGTATTTTTCCTTCTTGTTGCTTTAATTCTTCCTTCTTAGCATGTCTACTATCCTGGACAGTAGTTTCTTCCTGCATGTTTTGGGAGAAAATTTTCATTTAGTTTGGGGTGCCATGTTTCCCATCTATCCACAGTTGATTAAGGTGTAGCACTGGTTTTTCTGCTTTCATATTATTGCCATGCTCTCTAGACTCAGAATGGTTACTATATCTATTCTGGTGTGCGCCAGTTTTTGGTGATTTTAATGTGGGAAAGAGGGATAGTTTTGGATTTTCTTTTCAAGAGATGTTATCCTACTGCTTCCTTTCCGGGTCTGCACCAATTTATTAGTGATTTTTGTTTAAAGAACAGGTATTATTGGTGTTATCTTGGTTCTTCTTTTCAAGCAATGTTATTCTACTGTTAGATAACTGTTGATGTAGAAATTGTTTCTTCAACCCCTTAAAATGTTGCTCTAGAATTCGATTTCCCTGGGCCGCTTCATCCTTTTATCTTTCAACCTAAAGCTGAAAGTTTTCTCCTTATTCCCGTGGTCGGCTTGTAGATCTATTTTTTTTTCCTATCTCTCTCTCTCTTTTTTTGGCCTTTCTCCTCATCTGTGCTAATGTTCTGTATTTGATACTGAAACAGGAGTACACATTAACCCAGCCGTGAGTTTTGGCCTTCATCTGAGCAGCTGCGGGTCAATCTTTGTTATAAGGACTTCTAGAAAGAGGACTAAAATCTACACGTCTAGCTCACGAAGAAGACAAAAAAGTCTTCTCTAGCCAAAATTAATTCAAAAGTAACTTCAATGTATGCTTAATCATTTAATTGACGAAATAAACACGAGTATTCTGAATCAGTCAACGTAAAGTAAATATCATAACTTCAGTTTAATATGACATGATGAGCTTGGAAATGATAGACATTCAATAATTGTTGGGCCTTGGGTCATACACTAAATTTGAAAGATTTCTTGTTGAGAGTTGTACCATTTTCTGTTTTGGGCTGCTCTTCCTTTGGGCTTTTTCTTCTAATACTAGAGGGGCGCGACGTCGCGCGGGAGTTCAGAGCCTATTGTTGAGGGTTGTTGGTAATTAAAGTTGAGTGAATAGTCCAAAAGGTCACTAAACTATTAAAAATGGCACCTGTTGGTTACCAAACTTTTTTTTGTGGCCGAAAAGGTCACTAAACTCATAAAATCTCTTCAGCGGAGTTATTTCACCGAATTTCAGCGATTTCTCATCCGGTGGCATGGGCAATGTGAAGCGGAGGAATATAGTAAAGGGGCAAAAATGTCAAACAAAATATGGTCAACTTTTTTTTCCCTCGCAAGCCATGCCCTTAGATCTAGAACTTCGTTGAGTTCTCTTTTCATTTGTTGAGAGACAAATCTTCTTTCATCTATTCAAGAGAAAATCTCCTTCCATTTCATCTTGTCCAATGACCCATGGCAAGACGCAATAACCCGATCCCATTCTGCAAGTGTGGAACTAGAACCATTTTGAAGACCTCATGGACAGAAAGAAATCCAGCGCAAAGATATATTGAATATGGTCAAGATCAGGTAAGATAATTATTACTAAATGGTTATTTGTGTTATTACAAGATGGATAAAATGTAAATATTTGTTGCTGCAGGTTAGAGGGTGTGGGTTTTGGGACTGGTATGAAGAAGAAATTTGTGAGAGGACTAAGCAAGTAATACCTGACTTCTTAAGAAGTAAGAACAAATTAGAAACTGAGAATGAAGCTCTACAAAAGGAGGTTCGGGGATGGCAAAGCAAAGCAAACGAAATGACACTGGAGATAAAAAGACAAAATGAGCAATTGGAAAGAAAGCAAAGGACAAGAAAGCTAGCAAAAAGTGTTTTTGTGATTGGGGTGATTGTTACAGTGTGGTTAATATGGATGCAGGAGCCAACAATGCCAAATTCGAAGAGGTTGCAAATTGCTAGTGTATAAAAGGAATGTTGCAAGTCACTAGTTTGTAGAATATAGATATTTTGGATTGCTGGTATGTACAATGTAATTGTACTTAATGAAGCTAGCAATTATGTTGACTTTGGATCTTTGAAAATGTTAATTATGAGTTCTGCTGTTGACTAATCAATTAATTTGACAAGAACAATAGCCCATTCCAGTGATTAAGTAGTGAACGGCAAATAAAAGAGTCATTGCATTGGATCATAGAATTGGTTGTATTACAATTGGTGGAGAAAAGGCATGTCTGACTCCCACAAAATGGCAACAGAAAGCTATTACATGGTTTAGTACATCAAAAAAACTACAAATGCTATTTAACATCTTATCATTAAGTTGCACGTCCTTTTCCAAATGATCTTCCTGTCCAATTTCCAACCTTGAATGGTGGTTCTTTTCCCAAATATGCATAATTGGCATTAATCGCACCCTTTTCGGCATCCGTCAATTTTCTCTTTTTTTGGACCACCATTTTCTGTGTATTATCAGTAGATGCAGCCAAACGAGGGTCTTTTTGACTTCTTGTTGTTCTGGCAGCATCTGGTCGAATTCGCCGGACCTGATCACAAAAACCAGATAACATTTCACTCAGCTATTCCAAGAACTACAATTACAATATACAATAACAATAGTTAGAAAGGTTGATAGCTAACAGGGGTCTTCATCTTTCTGATTTGCCTCTTAGCAGTTGGACTGGCAATCGGCCTCAACATTTTTGTGGGATTATCAGTGTCACCTTCTGCAGCAACATTTGCTCCTCCTTCCATTGATTGTTGTGCACTTTCTAAAGTTGATGGCTGAACAGCAATATTGTCATGTTGCTGGAAAAAATTGCCAACTTCAATGTTAACATTTTCAACATTCTCTTCACCAGATCCATGCATAACACTATCTTCCCCAGATCTGGGAACAGCCCCCTCTTCACTACAATCCGGAGCTACAACTTTGTCTGGTTGGCTAGTTGCATTTTGCTGTCTTAAATGCTCAGTTCCAGCACTATCTTGAGCTTTGCATGTAGCTCGATTATGACCTGGCAAATCACACTTTCTACAATGAATAACAACATGTTTTTTCATTTTATGGACAGTTGCATTTTGTGACCCATAGTGGCTTCTATTCTCTGTAACATCTTTTCTTCTTGCCTTTCTAGGTTTTCCCGCTTGCACACATGGTATTGGAGGGCCTAACACCGGATTTGTACTAGTTGGCCAAAGTGTTTTTCCACTGATGGGGTAGAGGACATTCTCATAAATTTTCAAAAATAGTTCCCTGGATTAACACCCATCAGTATACATGCATGGATCCTCACTCATTCGATGAAGTGTTGCAATGGAATGGCAACATGGCAACCCACTAACTTGTCATAAATTACAAGTACATGTTCTTTCTTGTACATACACAACATATTGTTCCCCTTTAGGCCCTTTGACTTGATAACCCCCATCACCATTTGCCACAGTTTTCCATTTCCTAGACTGTTTTGCCCTTTTTGCAATCAACTCCTTAATAGTTGGACCAACAGCACTAGGGCATTTTTTCATCCAAGCCGCCCCATCTCCTATTCTACCCATTAAATACTCCCTAATTCCTTCTATCATTCCAATAATAGGTAAATCCCTGTATTCTAATATTCTTGCATTAAACGTCTCACAGAGATTATTAACTAACATATCAGATTTAACATGATGAGGAAAGAATGCCTTGCACCAATGCTGTGGTGGTGGTGCCCTTTTGACCCATGCATATGCAAACTGGTCATACTCTTTTAAGTCTTCAAGTTCTGCTTCATACAACTCAACAGTTGTAGCTGCTGCAATGCTCCATAGTCTATCTTTTAAAACCTGCCCAGGATATTTTTTCTTGAAATTCTTGTACATGTGTTGAACACAGAATCTGTGTTCACAATATGGAAGAAGTTCCAAAAATGCACTATCAAGCCCCTACAATAAAAAAGGGTGAAAAATTGGTCAACTCTAATAGACCAAACAGTAACTAATATCAACAACAATGATAAGATAGCAGTGCTTCACCTTTTGCTGGTCCGAAATAAATGTGTAATGACTGCTGGCAGTAGCTATTTGTAAGTCTTCAATCAATAAGCTCAGGAACCAATGCCACTGCTCTCTTGCCTCCTTTTCAACAACAACCCAAGTAATGGGCCACCATCCATTATTGGGTTCTGTCCCAATGGCTGTCAACAATTGTCCCAGATATGCTCCTTTTGTGTGACACCCATCAAGTGCTATAATGGGCCTACAGCCATCATTAAACCCCTTTTTGAGAGGTCCTAAACAGCAATAGAATCGGATAAATGTAAGCCTCCCATCAGGACCACTTCTCGGATTGTATTGAATGTCAATTGTTGTATTTGGGTGGGTCCTCTGTAATTCAGCAGCATATTCCCAAACAAAAGCATATTGTTCGGCTACACTTTCCTTAATATTCTTCCTAACCTTACTCCTTGCCTTGTAAGCCATACTTCTACTAATCTCACACTTATATTGTTCATCCACAGCCTGTCTAATTTGCTTAGCTGGCATATCCATATTTAACTTTATTTGATCTTCATATCTGTTTGCCAACTAAGATATAGACATGTGCTTGTTTTTCCATGCATGACTACAATGATTGTGAACATCATTTAATGTCTTCAAAACAAAATCCATATTGTTAAGGTTGTAACTTTAGAAGCATACACAAACCAAGGATAGGGTGCCACACATTTTGCCCTCAATCTAGATTTGTCATTTGTGTACATAAATACGGGTCTCCCAGTAAGAATCAAGTAATTCCTAATAGCTTCTCTAAACAGACCCTTACTTCCAAATTTCATACCAATCTCAAATTCAGGATTTTTCATAAATTTCTCCATAGCAAAGTTAGTATAATTCACTATTACCTCTTCGATTTTCTCGCCAGACGACCCATTATTGCTGTTGAGTTCCATCTCCATTCCATCATTCAAAAGTGGATTTTCATTGCTAGCATTGGCTGCCCGTGTTTGCTGTGTAGTTTGAAGGCCACGGTCTTCACTTCCCGTGCAGTTTTAGGGACATTGGCATCACTTTTCCGTTTGCTGCTCAACCTAGAACTCCTCCTCAAATTTGTACTTTTTGATGCTTGAGTTCCTGCCTGGCTTGGTTGCTCACTTGGCTGCCTTTCACTATCTCCTTCGCCAACATCAATTTCACTTTCTAGCTGTCTTTCACTTGACTCAGCATGAGTTTCATGTGGTTGACCACATTGTGTTGGAGGCTGCTGCCTACTTTGTATTTCATACATTTCATCGTCCCTACAATAATCTGTGTAATGTTCAAATTCCCTCTCATCACATGTTCCATCCCCATCATCACACTCGCCTCCTTCTCCCTCATTTTCAATTCTCTATGAGTCAATCGGTTCACCATCTCTAGAAGTTGAGTGCAAGCCTGCTGCAATTGTAGATGCATCACCTTGGTCAGTAGCTCCATGCACTGCTTGTTTTTGTAGAGTGTTATCCTTCCACTCTAAAGCAGCAAATGATCGTGTACGGATTTTACCTTTTTTCTTCACAGATTTACTATTACATGCATTCATTGTTTGACGTTCCTTCCCATCATCAATTTCCTCAATGATCACTGTAGACTTGTGCACATCTGGTGGCTCTACGATGGTCTTTGTTTGAATTTTTATCACCTCATCTTCTGGAACATGGTCGCATATCACTTCCATCAACTTGAACTGCTCCACCCAACTATAAAACTGTCTGATATGCTCGTCAGTTTGGAGTTCTTTCAATCCATTGTTGATATCACTTCTTGGATCAAGATAATAGTACAATATGACATCGTTGTTGTAGCCACACTTTTTCACTATAGCATTAATCTCATGCATTGACATCCTATCACCATCACAAAGATCAAAATAGTCTACCTCTCCACCAACATAGCTCTTATATTTATCCCCTTCAATTCTACCACCATGCTGCATCTTAACTGAAAATAATGAGCATCCATGCTCTGCATCACAAACATCAAATAGTTGCAGGTATTGTTAATTGATAGATATCCAATCTTTTAATAAAAACTACAATCTGAAATTAATTTTTAAGTCTTCAATACAGGTTCATTTCTAATCCCCACACAAAACCTTAATATTATACCCCAGTTAGTCAACGAATACGAGAAAATTCACATTTTTTCTGCCTAATTAATTTAGCTTAATGACATGTGAATGTAGGACCCCTTGTAACCTACTATAACGACAAAAGAGAGGACCATTCTCTCCTATCCCTTTCATGCCCCCTTTGTTATATATAAAATAACCCATTCCACCCTAAAACCTCTTCGACATTTTTGCATTTCGTGTTAACATTTTCAGACTTTGCACTATCTTTTACCAACATTCTTTTTCACCAAAACAAATTTTATAGCAACTTACCATACATCGTGTACGGATCAGCATACTCATCCCTCGGTCGCTGCACCCAGTCCATTGAAATCACTAGCTTCACAATTTCCTCGGCTGCTCTTGTTTTTTAGATGGGTTTAGGTTGTAAATCTCGTTATTTGCTGTTTTGATTTGGTTTACAGGTGGTCACAGTGACTATTTTTACCGTCGGAGAAGACGAAGTCAATCTATGGGTTCAAAAGTGGTTTGGGAATGAGACAATCTATGGCTTCACCTGTTCCAATAACCTTTCGGACATTTTTGCCCCTTGACTATATTCCTCCATTCCCCATTGCTCATGCCACCGGATGAGGAACTACTGAAATTCGATAAAATGACTCCGCTGGAGAAATTTTGTGAGTTTAGTGACCTTTTCGGCCACAAAAAAGGTTTGGTGACCAACAGGTGCCATTTTTAATAGTTTAGTGATCTTTTGGGCCATTCACTCATTAAAGTTTGTAATATGGGAAAATGGAATCATTAGTTTATGGTAGTGAAGAAGCTTGTTGCAATCTTAAAACATTGTTGCACCAGAAAGAATTGGAAGATACAAAAAGGATGAAAAGATAAGCTGATTATTGTTGCATCAAATACTAATATTTACGAGGCCCCCTCTATGATAAAACCTTTAGTAGCAGAAGTGACTTCCCCTAAAGTAGAAGCTTGAGCAGTAGATAGAGTATAGGTAGTATATTTCATGTTTTAGTTTTTCTAGTGTCTTGAATTTGTTCATAATCTTGTAGATAGATTGAGACCTGCATAATTGCTTATTGTCGGTATACTAGACCAAAAGATAGAAGTAAGCTTGAGCAGTAGAAGTTTGAGTAGCAGATGTTTTGGTTTTTTGTTTGAGGATTGCCTTCCAAATTATCATAACATATGTGAGATTAATTTAATTGACTTTAGTAGTTAAAATGTGGAATACTTACGATGGTATGATGGTGGTTTGCCTTTGGGAATTGCTGTGGCAGGGTCGATATCATTTAACTCGGTGATTATATTGGCATCTTTGGATTGTTGCTCACTCCAGAGAGTTAGTATAAATTGTCAGCATCTATTAATGTAGTCATTCATGAAAATACATTTGTATAGTGTTTTTTTTTGTAGGTGATAGTTTAACCTTTGATCGACAACTATTGCTTGTCTAATATGTGGCTGAATACGAAGTGCACATCTCATTAGATCTAAGGATATAAACCTCACAGGTAGTTCGACTGGTTTCATAGTCTGGTAGTTATTAGCAGGTTTCGTGTTCGATCCCGTATACTACTTTGTTGTGTATCTTTGGAGTAAGGCTCTATACAATTTTAGGAGATTAGTTTGATCGAAAGGTTGGGATACTTCAAGTGAAAAAAAAAATCTGAGGATATAAATTTTTTGTTAGTGCAATTCTATGGTAGTAAACGAAAACAGTTGTAATGAATGGTCTTTCAACTTCTTGCAATTCTTGGATGGCTGTGGAGTTGTTAATTGTTGACCATTGCATGTTAGATAACAAACTCAACTTTAAAAAAAAAAAAATTATCTTTCTTATCATGGAAAATCTCAATTTCAGAATTAAGGACATACAAATCAAACCAATTTCTCATAATCAATAGTACTCAAGAGCTGCGTACCTTATTCTAAAGACACCTAATAAACCGTTTTTTGTCCTAATCCACAAGATAAGCCAAGACATTATTTGGTTGTCCAATTAGGTAGCTTGGATTGTGGATTAAAGTGCTTTTCCACTGAGAGAATACTTAGCAAAATTAACCAACGATAAATTCAAGTTATTAAACTTATTAGCGAATTGGGGTGGTCAGAATTGAAGAATTAGTTTCCTTTATCTAAGAGTCAATTGGCCAATCGTACCAATTGATCCTTGTTGATAGGTAACTAACCAAAAACAAACCAATTCAATTCAGCGCTAATTATTGTTCTTTCCACCCAAATCGATTCAATTCACAATGAAACCATCCAATGGACAACAAGAACCATTAGTACGTATGAATTCTTTTGTTCGATTGTAAAAAATACGAAAAACAAACCAAAAAGCAAACACACTTCAAGCTGAACCACCAAGAATAGTTGGGCCCAAAAACCATTTCAAAATGCAGAGAATGACCACAGCAAATATCAGCATTGAAGACAAAAAAAGCATAACAGAAAGAAGAGGAAGAAAATACAATTGGACAGGGTTTAGAAATGGCTGAAACCAATTGCTCAAACATTAAAAACCACTTTAACAACAACTATTAGAACCTCCTTCTTTTCAAGCTTTTTTAAGGCCTTTAATGGGCATTTAAGGAAACACACCAAAAATAAGGTTCGCATGACGTGTACCCACTGCTGAAAAGATGATTAAAGTATGCTCACATATTTAAAATGCCCATAAGCTAAAAATAATGTAAAGGTATTTACGAAACAACAACAAAGCTAACGCTACCCAATCTTGTACCTAAAAGTGAACCTTCACTTCAAATAATCCCATATTTCCAAAGTACCTCCATTTATACGGTTAAAATTCAAAACCTCCTTTTGATCAAAACTCATTCTTATATAATATAAGGAAATGTCATTTGGTTGATACTTTTGTAATGTGTAATAATATTTATGTTTCCTTTTTGAATAAAAGATACTTTTGATGAGCTGTGTGGACAAATTTTACTTCAATTTGCTGCAGTGGTTAGCTTGGAAAATATTTATGAATTTAACATGTCAATGTCTTTTTGAGATAATTTTAGAAACCTCCATTAAGTTTTCTAACAATTTCATTGACTTTATTAACTTTTCTTGAGGTTTCGAAAATTACACTGACCCCTCTTGAACTTAAAGTTTTGGTAACAAAATCGGTCTAAGCAAAAAAAAAAGTACTATTAAAAAATATTTTGAGCAGTAAGAAGATAATTCTATTCTATATATGCCTTTTTTTTTATTGTTCACAAGTTGTATTAGTGAAGAATGGAACAAATCATAAAAGTCAGGAGTAATAAGTGAAATTCGAATAGATGCAGCAACAAGCTAAAGTAACAATAATCTTTGTGATGGTTAATGGAAATTGCAATGGCCATATTTTCTATTATTTACAACAACATATAAAGGTTGCAACTAGCTCTACAAAAGTTATCAAATTATCAGTATAAGTGTCTAAATTTGCAGTAAAAAAAATGGTCTTTTTGTTGTAGTGGATAAGGTAAAAGTGAAGTATTAGTGTGGAAAGCATAAGAGTCTTAGTCAACAAATCAACAACGAAGGCATGAATCAATTTTATTTCGACACAAGATTTAACAAAACAAGCCAGTTATCTCTCAAAAACATATTACATATTTCTTAACCCGAATAAGCTCACAAAATAGATCATGAAAACACTTGATAAATAGAATGTCAAGTGTACTCTGGTACCAAGATTTAACAGGACACACAAATATTGTCCAACATCAGAACTTAGCTATCAAACCTCTATATTTTTCAAATAAATATTGTTCAACCATATTGTATAAGGTTATATGTCTTTGTCATTGTAAAGTGATATGTATAAGGTTGTCTGTCCTTATCATTGTCAAGTGATGTTAATCACAACAATGACGTTATCTTAGGATAGCAATTGGTACCATTATTCTACTTTAATTAGTTAATCTCATTTATATAGTGCCTTAACTTTTAATTTTTGTATTAAATATCCATTTGTAATAAGCATAATGTCTTAGGGGCAAAGTAGTACTTTCATCACATCTCATGTAAGCAATGAGGCCAAATTTCTGGCAAGAGAGATCATTGTAATTTCTAAAACCTCAAGGGAGGTCAATAAAAGTGTCAGAAATTTCAAGGGAGATTTTTGAAATTATCCCTATCTTTTTTCCTAACTATTTGGATGTTACTTACCATATAAGACATGGGGATAATTTTAGAAATCTCCTTGAGGTTTCTAACAGTTTCATTGACCTCCCTTGAGGTTTTGAAAATTATACTAGTCTCTCTCGAATTTAAGTTTTTAGTAATTGAACCAATCCAAGTCAAAATAAGTACTATTGAAAAAGTATTTTGAAGAGTGAGATGATAATTTTATTCCATATATGCTCTTTTCTAATCGTCCTCGAGCTGTATTAGTAAAGATTGAAACAATTAATGAAAATCAAGAGGTATAAGTGAAGTTTGAAAAGATGCAGCAGAAATAACCTGAAATAACAATGTGTTTGGATGGCATATTTATCCCAAATATTATTTTGTTTACATTATAAACATAATTTTTAATTAACTTTTTATTTTTCAACTACCTTTTTTTATTTCACATACATCATACCACAAAAAATATTAGACTAATTATGTTAAATTATATTTCAAATAACCTCCTATCCAAACATACTCAAGTGATATTTGTAATAGCTAGTGCAAATTGCAATGCCCATATTTTCTATCCTTTACAATTGCATATAAAGGATACAACTAGCGCTACAAATTTACTAAAATTATCAGTATAAGCATCTAAATCTGTGGTAAAAAAATAATTTTTTTGTTGTAGTTAGTAAGGTGAAAAGAAAGTATTAGTGCAAAAAGTATACAGGTCTTTGTCAATAAATTAGCAATAAAAACATGAATTAGTATTGTTTCGACAAAAGATTCAATAAAACATGTCAATTGGAAAATCCTTCTATTTCTCTTGTTCATAAAATCCTTCTATGCAAATTATGTAAGGTTGTCTATTTTTTTTTATCATTGTCAAGTGATGTCAATCACTAAAATAACACCATCTTAGGCAAGCAATTGGTGCCATTTTTTTGTTTACAATATCATTGATTTAGTGCCTTAACTTTTTTTGGTCAAATATTCATTTATAATAAAGCATAATGTCTTAGGGCAGAGTAGTAATTTCACTATATCTTAGTGTAACAATAGGGTTTAAATTTTTGACAGGAGAGGTCAGTATAATTTTTAAAATTTCAAAGGAGATCAGTGAAAGTATCAAAAACTCATGAGAGGTTGTTAAAATTATCAAACATATAGACTAAAAGTGGAAGCTCATCAACCACGTTGTTATCATCATCCACACATGTGTTGGCGGGTGATTCACTGCTGATGACATGGATGTTGTGCTGGCTTTGGTAGTCTCCAATTGTTTGTTGCGTTTGTGTGGTCAAACAATTAAGTGGTTGTTTGGTGATGTGTTTTGGGCTCACAGATTAGTTAATATTATGGTTCTAGCCTTTTGGTCAAAGCCTATTTACATGCGGAACTGTTATTCTAACTATTAGGAGTTCGGTGTTTTTTCAAGGGTGTGTTGGCAATGTGCCTTTTATCGCATCCGGTTTGCTTAACCAGAAATTCAGTTTCTTCTTTGGTGAGCGTGCCAGCGGAGCTCTGTTCTGGGTTTTACCGTACCTTTTCCCCATGATTTTTCTTTCTTTCCGGAGGTGAACGTGATGTTTCTCTGACTTCCTTTGTTCTTAATTCATATGTCAGTGACTTTTCTGCACTAGCTCTTTCTCCTTTTTGTTTGCCATTTGACTTTCATGTGGTGCCCCAATTGTTATATGAATTTTTTGCAAACTGTTTTGCCCTTGTAGTTCCTACTCAAGCAGTGAAGCAGTTGTTTGGTAATGTGGTCGTTAGGCTCATAAATCCGTTGATATTACCATTTTAGTGCTTCACTATGTCCGTATTTACATTCAGACTTTTATTATATTTTATTGTTCCATTGTTTTTTGAAGGGTGTATTAGTAATGTGGCCTTTGTCACATCTCATTTGGTTAACCAGAAATTCAGCTCCTTCTTCAGGAAAGTCAGCAAGGTAATTCTGTGTTGAGCAGCCGTACATTTTCTCCAGGATTTTTTTCATTCTTTCCCGAGGTTTAGGTGGTTATGATGATGAAAGCCGTTGCTTATCCCTGTTTTTTCAACTATAGAGCTAATTGGTATGGTAATGGCTATTTTGGTGTTACTGCTCTTCCTTATTGTTTACCACTTGACAATATCGAGTGAACTCTTCTGCTTTTTTATAAAGTTATTTTACTATTTACTACATATTTTCCCTTTCTCTTCCTCAATCTTTGGTTCTTGCCGTTTTCATATCTTAAATTAACTTATGCATATTTTGCCAGATATATGTTATTGTTCAGTTTTACCCTTCATTATTTGTTTATTGCGTTAGTTTCCTTCTGTTTACTTTAGTTACTTCCCTTTCCAATCTCTTCATAAAAGGGTTGCTACATGTGCATTAATATAGGTAGATGCCTGCCTTTTGTCTAATTTTTTTTTGTTTACTTACTATGCTTTTATTACCTTTTTTTGTTTACTTTTTAGACATCACTTTTTCAACTTTATTATTCGTACCGTGCAAATAACCGTTTACTGATTGAATTTTTGCATTATGTTTCTTTGTTAGCTCTGTGTTTATTCAACTTTTTATCATTTTTATGCTTTTCAGTTACTTGATTCATTGCTCGTTCAATGCCTGTAGTTGTTGCTGATTGTTAGTATTTCACTTCTATTTCTGTGTTTTTAGTGCCTTTTGTGTGTTGCTATTAGCTTGTTATTTCTATTGTATTATAATTTTTTTTGCTTTATTTTTTCCTTATTCTTTATTGTTGTCTGTGACTTTTTTTTTAACTCTTTATTGTTCTATCATAAATTTTGCTTTGGTCAAATTTTGCGCTTGATAATTTTTAACTTTAGGTTCATTTCTCTTAAACAGATCTATTTTATCTGCTTCATCTCGTTTTTTGTTTTCCTTTGTTGAACTTATTATTTCAGATATTTACTCTTGTGCTTTCGTTCAAAAGAAGTACTGTTTATTTTTTTATTCTGCTTGTTACGACTAGCTGCTGCACCTTTTTTTTCTTGATCATTTGATGCTATTGTTAGATTATCTGCTTTGTTTTTCCCCCATTTTATAGAATTGTTTAGAAGCATGTATTTTTTAATTCCTATTATACTGTTTGCTGTTGTCTTTTAAATCTGTTTTTAAAGACTCTTCTATTCCTACCTCTTGTGTTGTTATCTTTTTGGTATATATTATTCAAAGATGGATAAGAATGCTAGAAGGCATAAAAGGTATGCGGCAATGCCGGATAGTCAGAAAGCTGATCTCCTTTGTCGTCGACGAGAACGTGACACTGCAAAGAGGAGAAACGCTACTATGTCTTCTTCTTTTTGAGACAATTCAATTTCAGAGGCCTAAAAAAAATAGTAGAGATTATTTTTCTAGGACTCCATTTGGTTATGTTCAAACTGGTGTTTGTTTAGTTGATGATGCAACTCGTTATATGCCGACTTCTGCCTTTTTAGGTGATGATAGAAATAATTCACTTAGTAGTCAATCTAAACATGTTACTTCGGATTGTGTTGGTTTGTGCAAGTCATCTTTCGCTTTTGGAGGAGTCTCAAATAAGGATCCAGTCATTCAAATATTAGATAGTATTATTAGTAATTTACCATTGAAAAATCACTCGTGTTCTTCTGTTACACTAATCTGCACTTCGTCACTTCTTTCTGGAGGTATAGTGCTAGTTTGTTATTCTTCGAATGCCTATATCTCATTTTCTTATTACAAGATGTAGCTTTGTTAATTCCTTCCATGTGATCTATTCAAATTTCTCTTCTGTTAACAGCCTGTCAAAAACTCATTCCTTTTAACGCCTATTTAAGTTTATTTGACTTTGTATTTGCCATGAATATCTCTTCTACATGTGCATTTGTACTTTGTACCAGATATTTCATTCACCTTTCTTAGTC
Organism: Coffea eugenioides; assembly: GCF_003713205.1. NCBI lineage: Eukaryota > Viridiplantae > Streptophyta > Magnoliopsida > Gentianales > Rubiaceae > Coffea > Coffea eugenioides. The sequence continues at coordinate 43,069,233 of NC_040040.1, forward strand.
ATGGACATTTTGTCTATTTTCTTTTTATCCTTTAAACTTTTATCTGTTATTTATTCTCGAGACAAGGCATCTGTTTTCTGAGTTGCCAAAAGACTGAAATTAGTACTTCTACAATTGTTCACTATGTTTTAGTGCATGTCAGATGAAATCCTTTAGGTTCGTCAATATTTTTTTAAAACAGCTAGCTGCTTCTGTTTATAATCATTAGACATATTTGTATAGTTTTGTCATTATACTAAAATCCTTCCAGGAATCAGTCTTCAGCGTCCACCTTCAAAATTAGCACACCTAGAAAGGATTTTAAGTCAGTTTGTTATTCTTTCTGCTGCTCTAAATTGTGATCATTGTAGTGCTAAACACTTCTATTTAGAACCTCCTTCTTTTTGTTACTCGAGAGGTGAAATCTCTATTGTTGCTCCTGCTATGTCTTATGCTTTTAAACGTCTATTTATTGGTGATGACAAAGAATACAAGCATTTAAGAAAAAATCTCATACATATAATAATAATAATGTAGCATTCACATCTTATGGTGCTAAGTATGAACGTGAATTGACAAAGAATGCAAAAGGGATTTATACATATCGAGTCCAGGATCAGGTCTATCATTTTTTGTATAGTTTAATTTCTTTATCTGATAAATCGTCCAGGGTTCAATTGTACTTTTATGACACTGATGAAGAACTTGCAAAGAGGACTCAAAATTCTGATAAACTTTGGCCGAGTACTCTCAAGCTACTCATGCCAATTCTACAGGAAAATCCTTATACCAGATTTTTTAAAGATCTTAGGGATGTTCCGAAAACCATACTATAATTCTTAAGAGTTATCTTGGATTGATCATGTTTTTAATCTTCCTACTACCTCTTAAGTAGCTGCTATATGGACTGAGACGATGAGTTAGTCAAAAAGTGCATTCAAATTTATAGCCATTCAAATACAAGTTATAGAGTTCAATCATATTATGCATGATACTATCCTCTTCAATATCCTACTTGTGACGCTGATGTTGATGTTGATTTTTCTTCTGTTAGAATCCTTCTAACTTATTCAGTTTGGAAGATATGGGCATGTTTATTTCTTATAATTATATGTTTATGCTGTTATTGTGTTTAATAGATTCGCTTATAATATGCCTTTCTTGTTTTTATTTAATTGCTCAATAGAAAAAAGATACGGATTCAACTATGTCTGCTAGAGAGTACTACTGTTACCGATTACAAATGAGAGATAATGACGATTCTATGTTGGTTCATAGTTTAAAATTGTTGCAGCAGTTTGTTGTTGGCACATATATAAAAATTGAGACATCTAGGCTTGATTTTCATAGGAAGCAAGAAAATGGAATTAGAACAGAGATCCTTCAAGGAATTATGGACAGTGTTGCAATAGGCCAAATTGAGGGTTCTAGAGTTGGTCGACGAATAGTCTTACTAGCTTCATTTGTCAGCTGCCCAAGGGACATGAGGTGGAGATATCTTGATGCAATGACCTTAGTTCAAAAGTATAGAAAATTTGACATATTTCTTACCATGACCTGCAATCCAATGTGAAAGGAAATTCAAGATAATTTTCAATTTTATGAAAAATCACAGGATAGGCCTAATTTATTGGCTAGAGTATTTGGAGCTAAGTTTGAGATGTTAAAAGCAGAGTTGCTTAAGAAACAAATTTTTGGAGAGGTTGCAACTTGTGTCTATGTCATTGAGTTCCAAAAGCATGGTTTTTCGTATGCTCATTTACTGCTGATAATTAAACTAGGGTCCAAGTTGTTGAATCCAGAGTCATGCGACAAATTGTGTCTGCTGAAATACTTGATCCTGACAAAAATTGGCATTTATATTTGCTTGTAATTACACATATGATTCATGGACCATGTCATGACAAGGATAAGAAAGCCCCTGTATGAGGGATGGTGCATGCAAAAATCATTATTCTAAGAATTTTGCACCTTATACAGTTCATGGTGAGGATAGCTATCCATGTTATAGAAGAAGAAATGATAGTAAAAAAAAAAGGTGTGCGGCATGAATTGAACAACAGATGGGTGATACCTTACAACCCATACTTGTTAGCTTTGTTTGATTGTCACATTAATGTTGAAATCTGCTATAATGTTAAGCTTGTTGAGTACCTTTATAAATATGTTTTTAAAGGTCATGGTCTTGTCAGTTTAGTGTTGTTGATCAAGAATCTACTGGTAATAATGGTGAAATTAATTACTTCCAACAAGAACGTTGGGTTTCACCTTCAAAAGCTTTCTAGCGCATATATGAATTTCAACAGAAATGAATCCATCAGTTTATACCTGCAGGTTCATCTTCCTAACCAACAATTCGTTTCTTTTGATGAAAGGTTTAGATATGTGGTACTTTTTGAAGAAAATTGATTTTTCAAAGACTGCTGACTGAGTTTTTCAAAATGACCAAAACAAATGCTACGACTCAGAATTTGAAGTGCTTATATAAAGATTTTTCTCAACATTTTGTATGGACGCCAAAAACAAAGACACAGTCAAAGAGAAGTCGTAAAAAGATCATAGGAAGACTGGTAACTATTGAGTCTAGGGAAGGAGAAAGATACTACTTGAGACTTCTACTTACACATGCTCAAGGACCAACATCCCCAACATCATTTGATGACTTGCTTATGGTTAGATGTCACAAAATGAGCTCTTTTAGAGAAACTTGTTTGCAGTTAAGATAATTAGAATATGATTCCTATATAGAAGAAACTTTACAGGAAACTACTCATATCCAGATGCCTTATTTATTATGATCTTTATTTGTCATGCTTCTGTTCTATTGTTCTCCAAAAAATCCTAAATATCTTTGGAAAATGTTTGAAGAGGAGCTATCTTCTGATTATAGATGAAGCCGCACGCACGCTCATTGTACATCAGTAGACATTAAAAGGAAGGTTCTTGAGGATATCAACAGGACATTGAAACACATGGGAAAAAACTTTGATGACTATCATTTTCTTGAGGTCTGCTTTACATGCTCTAACAATGAGCGCCTGACTAAACAAATTCAAAGTGAAACAAACATACAGGTTGATCCAGAAGATATGCTTCTTCCTTTAAAATTGAATGCTGAACAGAAGCATGCATTTGATTTGATTCTAGATTCAATATTCAGCTCAAAAAGTCGGGCCTTTTTTTATTGATGGGTCAGGTGGAACAGGTAAAACTTTCTTGTATCGAGAACTTCTTGCAATTCTTGGTTCGCAAGGATATGTGGCAATTGCATTTGCCACATCTAGTGTCGCAGCATCCGTTCTCTCTGGTGGTAGGACTGCGCACTCCATGTTTAAGATTTTTTTGAATTTTTCAAAACAAAAACTTGTCAATTAAGTAAACAGAGTGGTGTTGCCAAGCTGATCATTAAAGCTAAATTAATCTTATGGGATGAGGCTTCAATGGCAAAAAGAGAAACAATAGAGGCATTTAATAGTCTTCTTACAGATATAATGAAATTTTATCTGCCTTTTGGAGGAAAGACTATTGTTTTTGGCTGTAATTTCTGACAAACTCTGCCAGTTGTTGAACAGCTAAGTGAGAAAGATTTTATTAGATCAAGTCTTCTATATTCAACTTTATGGTCTCATATGCATAAGCTACAATTAACGACAAATATGAGAGCTGCCTTAGATCCAGCATTTTCAGATTTTTTGCTTAAAGTAAGAGAAGGTGTTGAACCTATTGATGAACATGATCAGATATCTCTTGCACCTCATCTGGTTATTCCTTGCTATAACAAGGAAGAATCGCTTGACAAGTTAAAATCATATATTGTATTGTAAATAGTTCATTTCCTATGTATATTTTTACTATTTATCCTAATTACATGTAAATTCTTCTAGTTACTTGGAACTGTCTTTCCTGATTTAAATCTGTACTCATGTGATCCTTATCAAATGATAAATAGATGTATATTCTGTCCAAAAAATAGTTCAGTGGATAAAATTAATGGGATGATGATTGAAAAATTTTATAAAAATCTTCATAGATATATAAGCTGTGATAGAACAATTGATAGGAGATATCAAGCAGATTATAAGGACTTGCTAAATTCTTTGAACCCAAAAGGTCTACATTCTCATGAACTTTTGTTGAAAGAAAATTGTCTTATAATGCTTCTAAGAAATGTGAACCCAACAGATGATCTTTGCAATGTCACAAGGTTAATTGTAGAGAATTGGGTGAGCACACTATTTTTGCCGAAATTGTCTCCGGTCCCTATAAAGGAAAAAAGGTCTTTATTCCAAGGATTCCTTTGCAAACTTCTAATAGCGAAAAGAATGGTATTCTGTGACGCCCCCACTTCTCCCAAGGGCGAACCCGAGGATATCGACGGAACGCCTGCCTAACTCGCGCCAGGACTCAAAAACACAAAGTAATAAAAACTAGATAAACCCAAAAGCATACTATTCACAATATATACAACCCCAAAAGAGTTCTATTTACATCCTCAAAAGGAGTTATCCAAACTACTACATTATCCTATGCTAGTAGTCAAAAGTAGAAAGTAGACCCAAAGAGGGGTTCTTATACAGATCACCAAAACAAGAAGAAGCATCTTAGTTGTCCGGCTATTACAAATCAAGCCTAACTATTCTAGTGATAGTGCCAAAAGTTTCCCGCGTCGACCCCTATTAAGGAAAACAAAAGGAGAGGGGTAAGCTATATGCTTAGTAAGTAAACAGGGATAAAAACGTAAATTTTACATTAAGACGAACAATTACGTCACAAAGATGTCCAATCGAAAATATAAAAGTAACAATACAAGTTAAGGATACAGGTTGGCTCCAAAGCCACGTCATGTGTCATGTGTGACCTCCTGTCGACATTCCGTCGACCACCGGTAAGGGTCCGTAAAACTCCACTTGTACTCCCACCTAACACCTTATCACCCTCACTGGCCAGTCACCTCACGAAATGTTTCGAGCAAACGAAACGAAATTGAACTTGATTCACAAGCTCGGTTCACAAATTTTGTTCACAAACTTGGTTCACAGAACCACAAACTTGGTGACCTTAAGACTAGGTTGGACTGGTTTCGACCAATCCCCCGCTGGCTCGAATAGTCCGTCTAAGTCTTGAGATCGGGCCCCACAAAAGTCACCCCGAACTACAAGCTCAAGGGTTCAATACCAAAATAATTCATATATACACATCTCATTAAGAAGCACAGGTGCAAAGTGGGGTTTAGGTCGAGTGTGATCAAATACACTCTCGCCTAAGTACCCTCTTATCCACACCAAAGCACATAAGCAAGTTACACAAAAAAACGACCTGAATACTTACACAGAGAGCAAGTATAGCAAAAGTGCGAAGATCACGTCACGTAACAGGTAGTAGGACCCACTGGCACCGTCTAGCCCGTCACCATATGAAATAAAAGATTGCATCACATTACTACACAAACGACTACTAAAATGCATAAATCAAGCAAAACGGCAAAACGGGCACATGCACACGCGGAAACGGCAAACAAAAACGGAAACGGTCGGCAAACGGAAACGGGCGGATTTGGCACCTAGAACTATTTTGATCAAATTTCAGGCTACGATTATCGGATCGAAGTGCATGAGGTACCGTTGCGAGGCCAAGAAGAACGGCTACAACTTTCATGAAGATACCTCAAGTCAGATCTCAATGAAACTAGGACAAAAATGCACAAGACAGTCCCAGCCGTTTCAATTCAGGTTACCGAGCAGGCCCTGTTTGAACGACTATAACTCATAACTCAGAGATCAGAATCAAGAAATTCTAGAGGCATTGGAAAGCTCATTTATAAGGCTATAACTTTTATGTTTTGACCAAAAGCTGAATCAGTATAGAGCATAGGGAAAAATGGGTCCAAAATTCCTGTCAGAACTGTCCAACTTCAAAGGCAGTTCTGACACCCGATCTTGTTTTGGATATAACTAGAGCTACGGAACTCGGATTTGGACGCACTTTATACCGTTTTGAAACTGAGACAAAGATCTACAAGTCTTATGAAGACCTCAATGCCCAGTTCATTCGTTATCAATGTGAACTGAGCACGGCAGAAGCAAAATCAAGAAACGTAGCACAATTCAGAGTTTAGAATAGAAGCAAGGGTTTTGGCCATAACTCAGGCTACACAGATCCGTTTGCCCTAAAATTTTGTAGGCACAACAAGCACTTAAGAAGCTACAATCCTGAATCAGTATGTAGCACAAAGAAAAACGTAGCCAAAGTTCAGATTCTGGGCTGCCTTGTTTTCCAGTTTAACCGGTTTCGCACATCGCAAACGCATGGTCCGTTGCTATGGTTCTCATGCAAGTTTTCTAACCAACTTCATACCAACCAAACACACATAAACCACCTCCTATTTTCCCTACAAGAAAATCGAAATTCCTTTCCCAAATTAATCCCAAAACTTACCAAACACTAACCATAATATAGCTTCTAGCATGAGGAACAAAAGGAAAGGCAACGAGAAAGGCAGCTTTGCCATCCTTTGGTATTTGGATCATAACTTTTTCAAAACTTATTAACTTTATCATTTTCAAACCATGAAACATACCTATCTTCAAGTTTAACTTGTATACTCATTCAATCCAATATACTCTCAATCCAATATTAATTATGGCTTATAGATACTCCACTCCTTTTTTTTTTAACAAAACTTAAAGTTATTTGTAAATTAACTTAGTCCACAACCTTCACCTCTCACAATTTATAATCTTTGAATTACTAAGAAAACCAAGTTTAAGCGATTAGAAGTCATTTCATGAATACGGCTATAACAAATTACTTTAGAGTTTCTAAAATATCAAATAAGTTTTAACTCATTGCCATACAACCTATCTACATAAATTCAGCAACAAAACTTCAAGTTTTCATCCAATAACTTCATTTTTCACTTGATTAAACCACCAGCTACTTAACTTACATTTAATCTAACATGTATTAGGATGAGAAACATTTAATTGTAACCAATGGTTTGTTCAAACTATGCACACAAATCAGTCTTAACTATTACAGCTTTTAAGCAATCCCTTAGCTACGTATAAATCGGTCCAATGTTTGCCGTTTCACTCAAGTTCCTCCTTCCAAGTTTTTATCCCAATTAGACATGTTAACCACGTTTATTAAACTACAAATGAGCCTTGTACAGAACACAAAAGATTGTGCAGCTCACTCTTCACCAAAGAAAACTGATCAGTCTATTTTTTCTTCTCTCTCGGCTGTCAAGTAAGGAACTGCGCATTTCATAGCTTTTCCTCCCTAATTCATTCAGTTTAAACCCAATTCATTGAGTTAATATACTGATTAAACTACAGAGTATCATCAAATGTCAGGTAAGAGAGTTCACAGAATTGAAATTGGAAAGGAAAAATGGTTCTCACTTAATTCCCTCCCTCTCGGCTATCCTTCTCTCTCTCAACAGATTGCTTCATTTTTGTTCGTTAAAATCCACATGCAAGAGTTGGTTGCTAAACTACAGAGTGTCCTGAGCAAACACACAAGATGGCAGCCAAGGAAAATCAGAACAACTTTGGTTCAGCTCACGATCTTCCTCCTCCTGCATTTTTTCCAGAATTTTAGCAGCAATCCATTTAACACAAATTTTCTCCAATAATCTCTTCAGTTTATGTTCAAGTCTTTCATGCATGTTCAGACCAAATTAATATACACTATATATTATAGTTTAACGCAAAGATTCAAGGCCAAAATTCATGAAGACAGCTAGAAATCTGTCCATTTCCCTCCTCGGTTAACCAGGAAAAATTCCAGCAGAAGTCTTCCCACGGTTTCTACCAAAATTCCAACTTTTCCCTAGTTTCTTCAACTAAACCCCTTATAAAACCTGAGATAACCATAATTCTTGCATTTCTCACATTAGTTTCCATTTTTACGCTAATAACAGACTGCAACTTCCGATAATATACTCCCGGTTCCTGTAACTTCAGTCCAGTTCCAAACTTGTCTTCTTTATCAGATTTCCTTCGGTTAAAACTCATTATTCCTTGCTAAAACTAACATGCATCTTATATATTCACTGGTATTTAGTAAGTAAAGGATTACTACAGAAATTCTTTTACCTCTTTTCCATTAAAACACAGCAAATTGTTGACTGCTCCTATTCTTAGCTTCGGTTTCCTCGAACTGCAACAGCTTGCACTCTTTCTCTCGGTGAAAGCTGAAAGCTAATCAGGGATGGAACTAGCAAAGTTTCTCCTCCTATCGATCACTAGCTTAGCCCTTAGCTTTAGTGTTTAGAAGGAAGAAAATAGTTGGCTCCTTATTTTCTCTCGGTTATTGCCGCCCAAGAAGAAAATGCAGAACTCTCTCTTTCTCTGGTTGCAACTTTTCTATCACTCTCTCGGTCAATAATAACTAGGTAGCTAATCCCTCCAGCTCTTCATCAGTCGGTGGTGTCCAAAACCCAAGGTCTCCACACAATTCCACTTCTAATATCGGACAACTCTCACGGCTGCATGGTAGTTCCCCTGCAACTCTAGGTTAGTTTAGTCTTTTAACATTATTTCATCTATTTTACCAATCTGTAATTTTTTTCCTTAATTCACTCGTTAGTTCCAAATCTTATTTGTATTTCCTTAATCTCATAAATTCTCACACATTTAATTTTTAGGAAATTAACTAATCAAGTAGCTTAGCACTAACATATGTTTAATTCATACCAATTACGGTATACACCATGTTTTTATTTGGTTCATACAGTTTGTTTTATAAGTTTTAAATTTAAACATTTAATTAATCTATGAATTGGTATATAATAATTCTAATGGTGAAAATGAAAATAATACATGCATGGTTTACACAAAAATTTTCTAGGGCTTTCACATATTCTATTTATGCGAACACAATTTCCTGTCCGTTTATGTTTTGCAATAACAATCAATAAATCTCAAGGTCAAACTCTTGATTATGTTGGAATTTATCTCCATGAGCTTGTCTTTTCTCATTGACAACTCTATGTTGCTCTCTCTAGAGTTAGAAGTTCATGTGCAGTTAAAGTTTTAATTATTCCAGGCACTTCTGATGACTTGAAAGTTGATGGTAAAATAAGTAATGTTGTCTTTTGTGATATATTTCGTTTGACTAAGATATGATATATAAGGTATAATTATCCATACCATTGAATAGTTATTGTTTTATGATATGAACAATGAAATATTGTTTACCAATTTGCCATTTTATTTCTACTTTTACTTAAAATTGCATAATGGAACATGTTATCCGAATAAAAGATGTTTTGCTTGGCTCTGAAGGGTGGGCCTGCAAGGTCACCATGCAAGAAAAGCAGCAGATAACTGGATCAGCAACAACGCCTACAAAAAAACAGAAGTTTATTTTTTGGATTCAGAGGTCTCCTGTTTACTGCCATCATATATGCTTTTTCCTACTATATAATTAAATAATTCATTACTAAAGGAATACATTAATATGATCCTTATATTTTTATTATAATGAAGACATCTGCTACTTTTATCTAAAGTTCAATACATACATAATTAATAATTTTATGAATGTTTTCCTTGTGAATAGGGATCACAAGTAGAGGGAATTATATTCAATAATGACATTTCAAAAATGAGTCCTACCCTTCAAGTTTATAAAAAGTATCTGATTTCGAATGCTATAGTAAGGCTCATTCCAGAAAAGTATCAAACTGTTGAACTAAAGATCCAATGAGTCGTCACCAATCGAACAGTCATCGGACCAGTCAATGATGATGAAGATATCCTGACTGTGAAATTTGACTATACAAAATTCAGTGGTCTTGTCAACTACATGGATGACAGAGAAAAATCAGTTGGTAAGCTTCAACAAATGTAATCTTTCCATTTATTCATCAGTTATCTGCTTTTTCTTGACTGATTTTGTGTTATTCTACAATAGATGTACTTGCTATAGTTATTAAAGCACTGGATGTCAAACATATCAACAAAAATGGAAAAGATTCAATTGCCTAGAAATTCATTATTGTTAACGAAGAGTAAGTTTTTCCTTACAGATATCATACAAGGTTTATTTTTTTGCTTATTTTATAATTCATTATTTTCCTATATTAGTGCGCAAACTGTTATGCTGTCTCTGTGGGATGGTTTCTCACTAACAAAGGTCACCAGATTGCACAAAACATGCAAAATCACCCTGTTCTTGTTTGTCACAGGTTGAAAGTTAATTTTATAATAGTATGCAATTTTGCAGTCATATAATGTATCTCTGTTACGTTTTAGAGCTCATTATTTTTCTTTTTCTTAATACACATATGTATTCCTTTTTATCATTTTTATGTCATAGCTGAACCTTTTTTTTAGGTGTCACGCTATCTACCTGGTTTGACTCTGCAATTTTTATAGATCCGCCTATAGAAGAAGCTGGAGATGTATGCAGAAGCATATGTGAATTTTTAACTCATATGAAAAGTAAACTGTTCATTTGGAATCTTAAGAAGCATTGCACAGATCATTGATTGCAAGAGAAAGTTATATGACATATAAGTATTAGAATACACTACTCTATCAAAAGATATTAGAGCAGTGGACCCTAATACTGCATTTTCAGCTTGACAAAGTCACGAAACTAACTTTTACATCTTTATGATTTTGGCAATAATAGCCATTAGCAGGTGAGGGAGGTCCTAGTAAGTGTAAGTATTAGAATGCCCTCAAGTAAAAAGGCATACCTACTATCCCGAGGTGCTGTTTTCTCTTGCAGGTAAAGGAGTTGTTTCAAGTAAAAAGATGAAAATGCCCTTAATAGTAATGCACTATTCTGGTCAAAAGTCTAAAAATTGAGGCCATTTTTTGGAGACAAAATTTTTTAACAGTTCCTTCCAGCCCCAGACACCGCCATATGGCCAATTGTGGGAGTAGAAGTATTTACTTTTTCTATTTCTGTAAGATTTCCTAGTTTTCTATTTATCCTCTTTATGATTACTTTTATTAACTCTAACTGCTCAATCATTCAGTATAATGTATTTACAATAAATTTTCTCCCGCATTTTTATCACTGCAGCATTCTATTGTCTCCATTTTCATTATTATAAATGTTTTCCTTGCAACATTCTATTGTTTCCATTTCCTCTTGACAATCCTTTTCAATTGTCCTCGTTTAATCCAAAACAGCTACCTCACAAATATCTAATGTATTATAGAATAATTCCCTTCATCCACGAATACATTATATTATACACTTCCATAAACTCGGTACTTAACAAAAAAAAAACTATCTAAAAAGTTAACATGGAAACAACCTATTAACACAGGCCACATACGAAAACCCTGTACAAAACACAACATCACTAGACTATTATTTAATCGCTTAGAATGTATTGCTTTCTTGCTGTAACAAAACAATCACTCCTTTTGACTAAAACTTAACAACATATACTTTATCTATCAATGCATTTCTGGTAAAAAAAAAAAACGCCTTACAACTCCATATCTTAAGAGAAACTATATGGTTCTAGAATACTCGTTACTGATAGGAAAGCCTTGCACACAAAAACTCCTTATCTAGACTATCTTAGTTGTCTCCTGTACCACGCTAGGCACCTCTGTCAACTACTTTGCAACCCAATACATAAATTTCCTCTCTTTGCAACTATTTAAGAGAATTATTTCACAAAGAAGAATTCCCAGATCAACTTTCTTCCTTATACTACACCGCACTTATTCTTAAGGTGATCTTCCTTCTCTTTTTCCTGTAATGATGTTGTAGTTCTTTCTATCCTCTTCGAGTTTTTTATATTGTATCTGTTCATTTTTTCCCTTTAAGTTATTGTTCTTCTACTTTTATTATCTTTTTTTTTAACTTTCTATATATACATACATATACATCTCTATGCTTATCATATAACTGATGTTTACTTTCTTTGTAATATTTTAATACACACATCTTAATAATAGATCTCTAATGGATTCATTGATCAAAGTTCAATAGAAAATTTCTATATGCCTTTTTCCCCTATATTTTCTCCTATTAGCTATATATAATCCTATACGTATTTATTTCATTTTCTCTATATTGTGAAATTTACGTACTGATTACACTATTTAATTAATATATTATATTCTATTTTACCATATATTAAGTTTAACGCTAATTGCTTATAACTTCAAATATTTCAGAATTTACCAACCGCTCAGATCTTACTCTTACTACAATTAATCTGCTATTTGCATGTTATGCTCTTTAAACATTGGCATATTACTATCATTTTACTACAGGTTTTGGCCTCATGGAAGATACTATCGTTCCATTATCAAACATTGATCCAACTCTATTCAATTGGACAACACTTGTCCAAGTTATTGAAGTAACACATGTCATACATATTGGTGGATCTCAAACTAGATATCAACAATAATGCGCTTGCTGATACATAGGTTTCAAATTTTTGCTCCTTTAGATTATTCTCTTGTTATTCATTTATTTTTTAACGAGAACTAACAATACTAAAATACAGGGAGTTACAGTCAATATGCATGTACCTGCAGACTTTCTTGAGCAATTTGTCAGAATATTTTTGCCTTTTAAGACATGCTATATATCTAATGCAATTGTGCATGCATCCCTTGCCGATATCGCTGCCAGAGAATACCCATACTATTGGGTTGCCATAAACAAAACCCAAATTCAACAGATACAAGAACTGTAACATCCTCTCTTCCATTTTTTTTCTAGTTGCACCCTTTTGCTATGTTGGACACAATTGCTAATACAAATCATTTGATAAGCATATCAACCAGTGCATTTTTGTTTTTTCCTTTTTTACTACATCAAAAAACACTTGTTCATCATCTAACAATTTCTTGTGTATAACTACATTAGATATCATGGGAAGAGTGCTACATGTTCTGCCTATAAAAGAAAGAAGTGTTCGAGAAAGATGGACCGTTAGTAGAGACTATGTAATTGCTGATCAAATGTTATCATTCAATTTCTATTATTTGCACTTTCTAATGCCTTTATGTAAACTAACAAATATCATTTCATTTCTTAATTCTTTTCCAGTATGCGGCCATTACTTCTCACTCTCTAGAATCAAATTGAAGACGCCCATGGACCTATTATTGCAGCCAAAGATGAACCCTTTCCAATTGTTATTGCTATTAGAGTAAAAGTTACAACACAAAAATGTAACCATACACACTTCCTTTTTTCACACACATTTTTAGCAATTTTCAAATTTATCTATCGTGAATTTCAAACAAGAATTTTTTTCATATAACATCAGATCTTAGCTTCTCAACTCAACCATCATCTATAATCCTCATAAATCCATACGCTCAAGAAGCAGTGGATCTACGTAATTGGTACGAATTTAAATTTTCTGTTATCTACTTTTATTATCGGAATTCTCAACTAATTTTGCTATATATGCATTAGGTTTTATGCTAATTCTGACCAATCAATACAGCTGATTAATAACATAAGTTATGCTAATCCGGATGTGCTTCTTCTGCCTGTCAATGATAATCAGTTCATTGATATTGCTACTGCAAGACAAATTGTAAGACTCAATACTTCTATTTTATTCAATGCTATTATCTCTAAATTTACTTTAAAGATATTTATATTTTTCATCATTCCTCTATCTACTTAATAGGAAATTGGCACAGCATGGATTAGATGTTTTGTTGAGATCAGCTACAGAGATAATAAAATGTACCATATCGCATGTCCTAATTGTGAAGAGCCTCATTACTCTACCCATTTAATGCAAACGTTCTGTCAACATTGTCAGTTCACTGTTCAACTATTGCCCAGGTTCTTTTCAATTTCTTACATTATTCATAAATCAAACACTCTATTTTCCAAACAATTTCATCTTTCTCTAAATATTATCACTTTTTCTTTATAGAGTATCTATTTCAATTTCACTTATTGATCGAACTGGATCAATATATGCAACTGGCATGGATAGTGAAGCTGAAAAATTGCTTGGATATTCAACAAGTGAAATTTACCATGCAAACCAACAAGTAATTATCCATTCCCTTTGTTTCCGCAAGTATTTTACTTATTCTTTTCTATTCTAAGAACTACCATTAGTGATCCTTCTTTTACTATTCAACCAGAATTTTGATACCGTCAGCCTTGTTGTACCTAAATTATACGGAAGGATGCTTCTTTGCCGCATTAAACCTTCTCCTCCAAGATTCAGGTTGTCTCAAGCAACTGCATTCAACATTGTAACTTCATACTTTTTGGATGATCTTCTTGGCATTGATCAAATCGACTTTAGCAACCTGAACATTCAGGATTAAAAATGAACTTGTTTGGTTTTCATATTTAGAATGACTATAAAACTTAAACTTCTTTCGGATGACTGTTAAATATTTATAACAACACTACATTGTTCAATTCATTTTACTCGGTTTAATATTTCAGTAATTTTCATTCTGACCATGATTATCAACTAACCATTAACTGGACACACACACACACACACACATATATATATATAATGTGTAGTCACACCGCACACCGAGCGATGACAACCTCCTAGTCCCTAACACATATGGTCAACTATAAACTATTTATCAGTAGCCTTTTTGGTCTCACATCAAATCAGAAAATTAGTTAGCAACACATTAGTTTGAGAAGATACAACTAACTTGTTTATTGTCTCAAGTTTTTTCGTATCTGGCTAAAATACCTTTAGAAGTGCAATTGATATTTAGATTGACTATTGTTCATGTTTTTATAAGCCTTATCACATAGATTTAGAATGCATTCTTACAAAAAAATTATATTTAGTGGAACATAGCTAAATAAATCATGTGATGCAATAACCACAAGTTTGTGTAGATTAGGACAAAAACTATCAGAAAATAATGTACAAATCATGTAAAATGTCACTAAATTATTAACTTTGACTGATTTTGATCGCTTAACTTTTTTAGCTGAAAATGTTGTTCAACTAGGCAAACAAAAAGATAGCCACCAAATCTACACGCCAAGGATTTATGAGCAAAATTGTCAAAAAGCTTTTGAACAAATTAAAGGAAAAATAAAAGTTCCATGACTTTTATGTCATCCTCCTCAAATATTTGTACCCGCCATCACCGCCATATCCCTCATGATCAGCTACAGAGCTACCATTACCAATACCAGTGTCTAGCTTTCATTTTCATAATATAGTCTGTTGTTTAATAGGCAATTTATTTTTGGTATTTTACTTTCCTTAAACACTTATTAATTTAACTGCTTCAATCATGACCAATTGTATTGTCTATATTGTTGAGCAATTATATTTTATAACCGTTTTTTTTCAAATCATAGTGCAAAGCCCCTTTATGTTTCATAATCATCATAAAGTGCTGATTTGCATGATAAAAGTCCAAAATTGGAAACTAGAATAACTATAGAGGGAGTCAAGGGTATTGAGAAAAGAGTCAAACAAAAGAATGAGAAGAGATATACGAGTCCAACTTGTCAAAAGTAAAATGTAAAGTCCACTTTCCATGGAAAGCAATAGTATTTTTATAATTTTAGGTTATAAGGCAACATTATTGTACATAACCCACAATTGTCCATTTACATAATTGACCTTATTCTTATGTTGTATGTTTATAAGTATTTTTCTCATTGAAAAAAAAATATAATAGATATCAAATGGGAACCTTTTTCATCCCCTATTAGGGGGAAGGGTGAGATTCAAGGATAGTGAGGTGGGAATGGGGGATTTAAATCTAAAACTTCTAATACATATCAAATAGGTACTTGTTACTCTACTGAATATAATTAAGTTTCACGTTCAAATATATATATATATATATATATATATATTGGTTCCATGACATTTATACACGTTGCAAATTTAATTTTACTAAAGCCACACATACATACATACATACATACATAAATATATATATATATATATATATTAAACTCCGGTAGCCATTGAATTTTTTGAATAGTCAAGGTTTGACCTCTCAACTATTAATAGTATGTTTTTTCCCACTAAATTATCAAATGTATAAATTTTTTGCCATTTCGTCTGATTTCATTGTTAGCTCTGATAGATCTAAGGGTCTGCACAATTTATGAGACATACTATTAATAGCTAGATTTGGCAGAACTAATGCATGCATATAGCCAAAAAATAGAAAAATGCTAGGAATTTAATTTCTCAATAGATAATCTATATTCAATTTCATAATCTCTACAATAATAAAATGACAGCAGATGATTTGGTATAAACAATCTCTTGACACAACCAATGAAATACATTTTTAGAATTTCAGTTTTAGCCTTCAAAATAACTCCTCACCAATGGCCGTATTGGATGATACAACCAATGAATACACCCACCAAGTTTATCGCTTAAATCTTCCCCTTTTTTTTGAACTCTTTCACTCCTCTTCTTATTTTATTGACCCACAATTATGATTAGGACTGTCAAAGAGATCGAGGCTAGCTCAAACTTGACCCGAGAAAGCACAATTATGATGAGGCTCAAACTTGATATAGACTCAACCCTTTAATCTGCATATATATATATATATATATATATATAATTGTACATAATATATTCATATTTTGATAACACACACACACACACACACACACACACACACACACACACATATATATATATATATGGGGTTAAAAACAAAAAAGCCCCCCTGTGGTATATGTAATATACAGAAAAGTCCCCCGTGATTTCAAAACATACAAAACAACACCTCATGTTTTGAACTAAATTGTAAACTAACAAAATTCGTTAAACTTAACGGAATCCGGTAAGTTTAACGACCGAAACTGTCATTTTCGTTAAGTTTAAAGAATTCTATTAGTTTACAATTTAGTTCAAAACATGAGATGTCGTTTTGTATGTTTTGAGACCACATGGGGCTTTTTTGTGTAGTAGGTATACCACAGGGAGTTTTTTTGTTTTTAACCCATATATAAAATTATACTTAAATATATAATATTACTTTATACTAATGAGTTATGTGTCAAAATATATTAATATATATATAAGAAATATTAAATATATAAAATCATGTCAAAAGATTCAGAAGGACAAACCTTAGTACAAACAAATTAAGAACTTTTGAAGATGTATTGACTGTTGATAATGTTTTATTATTATTTTTTATGCACTTTGAATTAATTGGATATATTATTATTGGAAAATTCCTGGTTAATAAATTTTTTAATAAACTATTACTAGTTTGTGTAGTTTTAATGTTGTGGTCATGTGAATGTTAAATTAGCTTTAGAACTTAATAGATATAGTAATTATATATTAAGGAGTAATATAAGTGAGTTTGGGTAAGCCTAAATTAAACTCACAATTCAAATATTTTGTGAGTCAAGTATGAGTTTTACATTTATCAATATGAAACTCATAATCCAAAATTCGAAAATGGTACTAACTATATGAGTCAAGTCTAAACTTGTTAAAATCCGACTCAGATGGCTCGATTAACGGGCCTAAGATTTACTAGGGACAGAATTTAAACCTAAAAGTGAAGAAGACTTTCAAAACTCCTCTGACTATTAGGACGACCCCATGGTTATCACTTAAATTTAACCGCTATTTTCACATAACCATTGAACTGCAATTGCTAGCTATTCAACTTCAAATTCAAATTACAGACCCATGCAAAACTTATTCTTAGAATTATGCTATAATAAACGTCTGCTCGATCTCCTCTGTAGGAAGCCTTTTTCGTATTTTTCCTATCGCTTGCCATAAGATTTTGATACTTTTCAAATGTTGAATAAAATAATTGCACAGATGATTGTCGTAATCCAACTTAATGTTACATCCTTTTTTTTTCTTGCATATAGAGATTCATTAATCAATTATCTCAGATAATTTCTTGATTTAATTTTTCGCTTGATTTTTATGAGATTTTGCTATATTAATTTTTTAAAAATTTATTACTTCTAGATTTTGCTGTCTACATTCATCAGTTCAAATGATTTTTTTTTATAGCAATTGGATGCATATATGAAGGTGCATCCATCACTAGTATAAATAATTACACAACAGTATAGTTTTTGACTGCCAGAATTACCCTATAAACATCATAAACATGGCCTCAAACAAACATATATAAGTCCTAGAAAAACGAAAACCTTCCCAAAAAGAAAAGAAAATCATTAAAAAAAAAATTCCAATTATCCTCACCCAGAGAGACGGCCACTCGGCCATTGCCTCCCAAAACCGCCCCCCAAATCACCACCGTCCTCCGCCGCCTCGGTCGCCACCTGAAGAATTCCTTCCTTCTCTCTCTCTCTCTGTTTCGGGTTCGCCCTTGTTTTACCAAAACGGGACCCCATCCGGCCCAAAATGTATTCTGTGATAACTGGACCGGGTCGCGATTTTCTTAACTCGGGTTCTAGGAATGATCTTCCTTTTTCTCAGGTAATGTGGTTCCATTCATGTTTTATTTGTCGTTTTATTTTTGAGAAAGTTGTCATTTTGGATGAATTTTGCTGACCCTTTTTCTGGTGTTTTTACGGGGTTTTGGAATTCGATTAGTTGGGTGCTTTGTCTGTGAAATTTTTAGCTGGGAAGTTTGTATGATTACTTTTGAAGAGGTAAAAGTTTGTTGATTAATGTTGAGTGGACGTGTTTTTTATTGAAAAATTATATGTTTAAAGGAAATGGTAAGTTTAGAGGTTGTTCTGGACTTGGGTCATATATGCATTGATGTTTTAGGGTTTATTGGATAGGAAATTTTCTGAAAAGGATGCCTTTAGAACTCTGATGGATAAAGAGACACAATTTTGGACGATTTATTATAAAGGGCATTTAGCGGGCCAATTTACAGAATGTAGACTTTCTCTGTAATGGGTAATGCTTCAGAATCTTTTGATTTTGAGGGAACGGTAATTGTAATGAAAATTAGAGCTAGCTTTTACTAAGAAAATTAGGAATAGAAGTTGATTCAGTAACATGGATAAGAAAGAAATGATCAGCAATGAAGGAAGTGGAGATTGAGGAAGAAACTTGTGGAGAAAGTAAAAGTTCCATTCACCGCCAAAAAGGTTTACAAAATTTCAGAGATAATGTGATGTCATACTACTAAAGCTACTTATCCTAATGAAATAGAAAAAAACATATAATGACTCTTGCTGAACTGGCATTCTAGCTAAATTGTGTGAAACTCGGAAACTAAACGCGACAAAACTGTAAGAAAAGGACAGTTAAAGCAACTAACTCTTAACATTATTATTTCGCCAAAATGACTTTATTTTGAGCTACTGACTTGCCAATTGATGAGACTGGTACTTTTGTTATGTAACAAAATGCATCAATACATTTTGTACAAATGTCAATTCATATGCCTTTATTATAGCTGCAAATAATGCCCGTGCCCTCTTTATTAATTAGGACTACAAGCTCTTCTTCTACACTATTTTCCGTGTTCGTATATGATCTTGACCAATTTTACTTCCTTCTTGATTACTATTATAGTTGATTGAGTGTAGAGGCATAATTTAGTTTGCTTGATATCATATTTAGGTGCTCAAATCATGCTCAAATCAAGCTCAAACGCAGCATAGGACTTGTTTCCAATTAAGCTTGTTTCTACTGCCAACAAATGTGTAGAAAATAGTAAGCTAATCAAGATTAATAAATCAAGAGCTATTGATTAATATTTTGAGCTTAAACATGAAGCTTTGAGCTCATCAAGAATCTGAACCAGACCTGATGAGGGTGATTCTTATCTCAGCTGGCTGAGTTCAGTTAAAGTTCTAATCTTTTGGTTTATTGATAACAACTAGAATGCAAGTTTTAGCTTCTTGTTCTTAATGAGTGTTTATTGAGAACTGTGCAGTTAATGTTGCTCAGATGCCTGAAAGCATTATACTGCTTCATGGTAGAGTTGTTCTTATTTGTATACTCCCTCCAATAATGATCATTACATTTTGAGATTGCTGCTTTATCAATAGTGAATGTTTAGTGCCAGATTTTTCTCCAGATTCCCAATCTATCATTCCAAAGTAATGCTTCTAAATGCTAAAGGTAGCTTGACTGAAGAGAAGGCCAGACTTTTAATTTGCTTTCAAAAATTTTTTTTTATTTAATTTGCTTTCAAATGTTGGAAAGGAAATAGTGCGAATTTGCATGTTGTCATTGTTGTCCTTATGTCTCAGCATGAAAATCTAGTCAATGTTTGACTGGCATATGTGTGCCCACCAGGGTAAAAAATTTATTACCTTTCGAAAATGAAGGGTACAAATTGGAAGGGGGACTTGATATCTCTGGTAATCACAGGAGTTTTGGGACAGACCAAATATGAAAGCACGACAGTATCAAAGAAACTGTGGGAATATATTTTCTTCTTTTGCATTATATGCTGATGAGTAATTGGTATCTTTCAGGCTTCTCAAAAAGTGTTTCCATCTATGCGTATATTGTGGAACTGTGGCAGCAAGCTGGAATGCTCCAGAAGAAGTAATCATGCCGTTGGCCCTAAAGCTAGGTTTACCTCCCTAAAATGCAAATCTTGTTTAAGGTTAGAGGTGGTCCCTCGATTCTGTTGTGTTTCCGTAACTCTAATTTTTCTACTGCTTTTTTTTTTCCTTCTGCTTTTTGTCGCTGTTCTTTGTGCTAAAATTTCATGGTTATGGTTGGCATTTCCAAGTACAGAACCCTAACTGCTGGTCCGCAAACCAACTCTGCCCCGCAAACTGTATTTTATTTCAATTACAAGTATATCAGGACTAAAATTTAGAGTTATCTTCTCGAAGTTTTACTTTTTGTATGCCCTATAATGCCCTCTAAACAATTGAATTTTTTCTATAAGTCCTTCCTGCTAACATATCGGATCTATTACAATTTTTTGAAAATGGACATTATTTAAAGGTGAAAGTCTATAAAATCGTGAATCCAAATGCACAGACATGCACATAATGTTCCTGCTGAGTCTGCACTACAATCTTAACTCAAGGGACATAATTTTCTAGCTCATCCCAGGCCATGATACCACCTGGTGCTTAGTATATTGAACCTACTGGTGTTGTGATACAATGATCTCACCCAAATCATTGGATATGGTCTGATATTGTTAGATTGATCTAGCTTCAATTAGTAGGAAGGGACAGTTTCTTTTATGATAGTGCATACTCATTCTTGCCTCTGTTATTAATTATCCATCTTGGATACTTGTATGATGATGCAAGCGCTATTGCTGTATGATGTTTGCAAATAGAAAAAAATTATTGAATTTGTGAGAGTTCTTTTGTGAGGTGAAGTTTTTTGTGACCTGAGTTTACTTTTAATTCTATAATACAACTGATCAATGTTTAAAATGAGAATTTTGTTCTTTATAGTGTCCAGCTTATTTTAATTCATTGTCATTAGCGTTGCTACCATTTAATTCTATTCTTACTGATGCTTTTTTTTTTTTTTGAAAAGTTATTCTTACTGATGCTTGAACTTTAATTCCATTCAAAGCACTGGAGAATGAAGTCATCTTCTATGCACATGATTAGCTTTCGATGTTCTTTTTTAGCTTAGATCTTTGACTGAAGTCTTTTAGCAGGAACATTATTAACTTTTCATCTGTGTTTTTGGAAGTGAATAATATTTCATTACTCAGTGATAGAAGCAATATAAACCATGAAAATCTGAACTCCTGCAATGATATTATTATTATGAGTGCTTCCTTGAGGAATTTAATCTTCTTCTTTGTTCCTACATTGGACCAATGATGTTCTTTATCTTGATGGAAGTATTTTGGTATTTTAAACGAAAATACAGATTGAGATATGTGTTGGACAGAATTTATGGCCAACATTAGTTTTCTTTTTCAAAATCGTAAGAAAGTGGGATATGCTTTCCTTGCCAAGAGCATTATTTGCACTTAAATTTGAGAGTGTGAAGTTGCTGTTTTATCAGTTTCTAAGAAACATCTGAAGGCCAAGGGCTCTAACTGGAAAACTACTATGCTTCAAGCTGATTAGATGAGTTGTTTGCAGGGTAGGCACCCCTTTTACACTTGGACCAAGGAAAAAACTTCTAAAGTTATCGGCTTTTAAAAGCAATAGCCAAAACGATGGACCTGGGGGCAGGCCTACTGGGTCAAAGTCCTTGAAAAATTCTGTTGGTCTTTCTTATGTACCACAAGATGGTGAAGCAACATTGGTGGGTTCTCCAAAGCCTCAGAGTGATCCCACATCCTTCTCTTCAGAAGCAGAATCAACAACAGGTTCCTTGGTGATACAAAATTTATTCAAAAGCTGGTTGATGCTACTGCGGAGTCCACCATCCAACCATGTTATAGATGAAGGCCTGGAAGAGTCATCCTCATTGGGGACATCACAAAATCAAGATGCAATACTGCAGAAAGGAAGAATCAACATTCTGAAGATGATGTGGTGCTACTTTTTGAGTCTGGATGTCACAATAAAGATACCTTTAGTGATATTGTAAGTTTGTTTTTTCCCCTCCCTTCTTCTCTATATAAAGATGCCACTTATCTGATGCTTCAGATATGTAAATATTGCTACTGTTGTATTGCCTCATGGTGTTTTGCTTATCATTAACCTAAACAAACCCTAGCAAATGGAAAACCGTACACTACAAGTTTTAAGGGAAGGAAAAAGATAGTAACAACTGAACTTGTTTACTCCTTTTTAATTTGATGCTCATGCCAGATCAAGTAGTCATTGTTCTTCAACATCGAAAAGTATCAGCTTTCTTGGTTGTTTCTAAATGGACAGTACTTGTATGCTGAAATGGACAGAAAAACTACACTTTATCCTCTAACAGCAGATTTCAACATTTTTACCTCTAGATAAACAGTCTAATATAGTCTTCTCTCCTCCAGAGTAATATAATACCACTGTTAAATGGTTACAAACTTGCTTAAGCTGAATCTGGTAGTTGATTGCAATGCTTTGATCCAAATAGTAGAATATAATCACCCACAAAAGTTAATATACCACAATCTCCACGGACTCGACTAGTCTCATACATAGTCTAACATTTAGCTTTTAGTTAGTATTAGGTGTTTGAGTCTCACAGACATAGTAATCTTCTAGGTGTAAACTTCAAGTAACTTCCGACTTTTCTGTTCGAAATGACTGTCAAAATGGAGGAGTGACTTATATTTTACTCTTTAAGATGTCTAGGAGTTTGTTTGAGACTCTCTATAGTGAAAAGGCTAAGATCTTACCTGTGTATGTTTTTATGTTCCTCTACTTTGTTGCTTATTCTTTCTCGGTAGTTTGGACTGAGGGATGGAGGGCTGCCAAAGACGGTTAATAAATCATAAGCGTTTAAGTAAGCAATGGGTCTGTAAAGCTACGTAATTCTCTTGCTTGCATGACGAGGAGAATCTATCAAGTTGTATGATCTACATTCCTTTGGAAGTTGAGTTTTGGAATTTGAATTCTTAACACAAGTTATCAATTGAATATGCAAAGAGATTCAAAGGAAATTATGGGATGGAAGTTTCTTGTACAAAATCTTGACTTCAAGTCTTCTTGATCTAGCGTGCTTAATTCAATTTTAGGCCTTAAAATTCAAGCTAGATAAAATATTAACTACACTGCTACAACTTTCGAAGAATCAGCCCTCTATTTTGGAGTCGACTGTCTAGAGGAGGTGGATAGCTTCACCCAGAAAGTGCTCTCACACTCTTCAATTCCCCTGCATCCCTTCTGCTCAGGTGGTAAAAGAAAAAGAAGACACAAGCACTTGCATATAGGCATGCACATGCTCACACAATGTGCCAACCACACAGATGTCTTGCCAAATAGATTATGCATATAGGCATCTCACTGTCACTCACAATTATCTTAGGCAAAGTACAGATGAGCAACAGGAATATATCGATAGTGCTATCCTGTAGAATTTTTCAGACTCTGTCACTGTTGATTCCTTGTTGTGTTTCATGCATAATCTAGTGCTTTTGCTTTATCCCTGGCAGTATCTTGGTGTAGAAACACCGGATGCCGCCAGTATGATGGCTTTGTACAGAATGTAATTCCTGTCAATCATTATGCTTTTGTTGCCTCGTCTGATTATTTTCTCACAAGAAGGTTAGGGATTCACATTCAGTCATGTTTTTCTTGCATTTGCAGCATACCCTTGTATCTAGCAGTTAATATAATTTATGGAGCTGAAGTTTCGAGAGAGTTGACCCCTTTATGGGTTTTGGGGCCATTAATTGCTGCTCTATATGTTAAATTATGGCGTGGCATAGGTGCACTTTATGTTTTCAGCTTCAAGCAGACGGTTAAACTGCTCATCAGCTTACCAACCTGGTATTTGGTAGCTCATGACTATATTGGCAATGGGAAGCTTAATCAAGTTGTAGGACATTTATTTCAGCCTCTGGTAGATCTCAGGAACATGGATTACAAAGAGGCATCTAAAAGAAAGCTGAAAGAATTGGAAATCTTTGTGGTGGAGAAATACCTGGACTTTGTGGAATCAATTTGGCCTTACTACTGCAGAACGATCAGATTTCTGAAGAGAGCAAATCTGATATAGGTTTTAGCTGCTTGTAAGTTGAGAGAGATTTGATGAGTAAAGCGGACAGAAGTTCTGGGGTTTCTTGGTTTTTTCTGGGTCCTCTTCTCTCCTTTATTTTTGTTTGCAGAGTATAGATTAACCTAGGTTATCCTTGGGAGTTATACCTCATTTTGAGCTTGGGGCAAATGATCCCTTGAGCACTTGGAGGATCGCAGCAGTGATGCAGTTTGATGTGATTCATGTTTTTATCACCTTTCTGGCGAGCCGGTGTATATTAATCTCAATTGAACTTGCTTCAGTAGGTATTTCGGCTCTTTCCAGTAACTTGCTATTGGACTTTTAAGGATAGGCCATTTGTATATCTATCGACATCTGTACATTTTACAGCCAAAAGCAGCCGTTATTGGTATCTCAATTATTTACTCAGTCTAGCTATTGGCTCATGAACTTTCTTTATGCAAATATCTATTTTGCAGTTACTCATCATGATTTAGACAGCATCATCCATAATACAGTTAAAAGGAGATGCAATATTTGTTGATTTACCCGTTGTCTTTACATTATATCTCTGCCTTCTTTTTTTTTACAGCTCAGTGGGGTTTGTTTATTTATTTCACTCGATGCCAGCATCTGGTGCTGCCAGATACTCTTGATTTTTTTGGTACAGTGAAAGTTCATAGGAGAAACAGGTTTTTATAGCTTTTTCCTTTTTGTTCTTCTTTTCTGGTTAAAATCATAGCTGTTACATTTCTTCATTTACTTTGCTCCTCGAAGCTCGAACATGACTATCTATGATAGACATGCCGTCCTGTTTGTTTTAGTTCCAGGATAATTTCAGAAATCTCTCATAGAGTTTGTCTTAATATCATTTAGCTCTTCTTAGTTTATAGAAATCTCATTTAGCTCTCTTAGAATGACAACTTGTATAACATTTCTTATCCTTATAAGTAAAGTAATATTAAAAACTCTAATATAATTTATGAGTTTCAGAACATGAAAAAAAAAGAGGACAAATAGGGTAGGAATTCAAACTTATAAGCTGAGGGGATGTAAGTGCAATAAGTACTAGTTGCAACATAGTTTAGTAACCAAAAGGCGGTTGCTCGCCACAATGACTTGTGAAGCTGCCTAAACAGTATGAACAATGTTTGAAACTAAGCTGCCTAAACGGTATAAAGAAGGTTTGAAAATAAGCACAATTATTTTGCAGCAAAAAGGGAATTAAACCTTCGATTCTTTCCTATAAAGGAAGCTGAAAACCACGTCTTCTGCCAGCCCTTCCAATGATCCTTCACCGGAATGAAAGGATTTTTTTTTCCTAACTTCTCTTCATGGCTAAACTAGACAACAAGAACAGATTGGAGTAAGGAAAAACAAAAGATAGAGAGATAGCTTTTCTATGTGTTAGGTGGTCTGCTTGCCAAAAATCCACCTTCTAATCATATATACACCCAAATTGGCATCATTTTAGATGGCATTCTTGTTATTTTTTCCTTAGGTATTTTAGCTTAAATATTTGTTTTTAAATCTGCAACAATTTTTTTTCCTTTTACTCCTTCAGAAGTATAATGCTTTTGGGGGGCACCGTCATTTCATCGCCTCTAATTGAGACATGTTCTCAAATAATTTTGTTAAGGGAGGTAAATGAAAATTTAAAAATATGAAGGTACTAGGTGATATTAAGGTGCCCCAGGGGGTAGTCTAGTAGCAAAGCGGGCTCTTGGACTTAATGAGGTCCTAGATTTGAATCTTTCCCTAGACTTGAATCCACCTGTCTAACCTGGGTGCTTCGTGGGGGGTCGCGGCGTATCCTCCGATTTGATATGTCGGCTCGAGTCCTAAGTAGTTTGGGTCGGGGCATGTTCCAGATCATAAAAAAAAGGTGATAATAAGGTAAACTTGAGGAGAGATTTCTGAAATTATCCATTTGGTTTGATTATAAAGAGACCTACAAGATGCCAGCGTTATGTTATTTGGTTTTTCATAACTGTGGGTGCATTAGTTATGTGTTATTAGTTTGACAAATTTACTCCCTGGCACAGTTTCATTATGGTTGGATTGCCTGACACAAGGTGGCAGGAAAAATGTCAAGGACTCTGGTTATAAACTAAGGTGGCGTTTGGATTGCGATTTTTCAATGGAAAATCACTGTAGTTTTCCGACGGAAAATGCGGAAACTTGTTTGGATTGCGATTGTTCAAATATGTTGTTTGGAATGCATGATTTTTCACCAAAAAATTTGGCGCCATAATTTTTGATTGTTAGTTAGGCAACCAATTGGCTTCTTTTTCATTTAATACACAGCCAAACATATGTTAGTCCTACATATTGTCTTGCGTTCTTTATTAAAGATCCGAGTTCGCTTTGAATCGTTTGGTTCCATAATAAGGCCCCCGAAACGCATGTATACTATACAATGGGATGAAGGCTATGAGGCCCCTCAATAACAATCATCATCCAAATTGTGTTGTGAATACATTCAATAATAGCATAGTCAAACTTAAATATAAACTGCAAACACGATTTTCGTGGTGAGAAATCTGCGGCAGATCAGAGCTACCTATGAACATTCATGGTTGATTCACATTCAGTACAATGTGCAGTTCAAACTTGGTAATAAAACTAACCAGGCCCCAGTTTCCAAAACAACCCAACACTATACAAACTGTAGTGTAGTTGGTTACATAGCTAATCACCTTTTGCAAACAATGTCTTTCTGCAGCATGTAACCACGGTTTATAGCAGGGCATATGGCCTGCTATAAACCAAGGAGAAATCATACCAGGTGGTGGGCTAGCAAGCAGCATCCGGGATTAAACATAGAGCTAATCACAAGCAGTCAATTAGCTTGTTTGGACCATACTGACGTGATTTCATGACGTGTGTTTTTATAGGCATCCAATACACTGCATAAACAAAAAATAACCTGAAAATTTGAAGTGAATGCCACCACGTTTGAATGCATAATCATTAAACACGTCTAAAGCAATTCTTAAAAATGTCTGTTTCACAGGGTAAAGCAGCAAATTTCCTTACAATTTACAATTTGTCAATGGATATGCAGCACATCAAGCATAACATGTACAAAATGAGTGTCATTGATCGGTAGAATAATTGGACCACCCTTGCAGTCCATAAGTAACAGTTGGGTAGCAAATTTTATGATACGAAATATGGGCCGCTTATGGGCCATGTTTTGGGTTGCAAGAGATTGAATCTTTTAGTAATAGTTAGTAGTTTATTTTCCAGATTTCTATGTTATTTGCTAGGAATAAATTCGGTCCAAGACCTCATGTTGAGTTGGATCCGATTTATAGAGTCTAGACTCACTATTACTTAAATTGGTTAATTAGCTTTTATTGGGTTATGTTGGGCCAGCTTAAAGCCTTCATTGGATCGATTATAAACTGACCATTAGATAGTGGATTTGAGTAGTGGAATCGGGCCAAAAAGGCCTAGCCTAGCCGAGTTACGGTTTTCAAGTCACTTTAGGTTTTCAAGTTGTATGGCTATATATAGCCAAGGCAAAAGACCTTCATGGTTAGTTTTTGATGATTAATAACATTACATTGAGAGTTCTCTCAAAGCTTCATTGAAGCACCTTGAATATCTTAGATTTGTATCTTAGGTATTCAATTGACTTATCAATCTAGGATCGCGCTAGATTGTGGCGTCTTTTACAAATACCGAGGTTCGTTGACCACGTGATCAACGGGTTTAGGTGATCCACTGCGTTCGTCGTCTTCAACGTGAGTCTCTACCTTCTAGATCCAAGCCTTTTTGTACGGGTTGCATCACAAGGTTGGTGCCGTTCGTATCATTTTATGCAACAAAAGATAAAAGGATCAGCCTACAAAAGCCCCTAACATCCATGTTGATTTGTCATGGCTAATTAAAAGTGTTTTGGGCTCGAGTCCATGCTGCCAAATTGTCTTCGATGGTAGACATTCGACCTTCAACAGCATTCACTCTCCCATCCAACCTATCAACTACTTCACGCATGGCACGAACTTTGCTAATGACTGTTTGAAGCAGGTCGTGAACGGTCGGGCGAGTGGTAGCCTGAGATGTGCTTGCTGCATCGCTGGAATGCATGTGTTCCTCTTCATCCTCTTGCTCTTCGTCTCCCAATTCCTGTTCTTGGCGATAGGTGATTCAATTGATTGTGGCTTGGTTCACAATGCTTGAAGCAAAACTGTACGATTCACCTGTCAAATCTACACTGAAGTGCTCAAAAATACGCGTCAAAGTCCTAGCATAGGGTAGTGCTTTCTTAGCCCCCTTAAACGCTGCAGTTCTTGACATAGCCTCGAGTATGATTGTAGATATCGAAATCCCTGATATATTGCCTAATCCAGCCTCTATTTTGTCTAAGAAGTACACATCCATTGCCCAGACTTCATTCTTGCTGTTTGAAGCCAGAAGAATGTTGTGATTAAACAAGTACACCAATAAACTATGCCTTAACCTTAGACTTTTAGTAGGAATATGTGCTGATTCCATTCTTACATCCTCAGTCACAGGATCCGCTATCTGTTTAAAAGCATTAAAGCTAGTGCTATACTTAGGGAGAGTCAACTCGAATTACCATGTTGGATCCCCTTGGACAATGTACTTTCCATGTTTAAGCACAGGACCCTCGTCTATTGCTCCCAAAATCTCAGACAAAGACTGTCTTGTTAGAACTATATGTACACCTTTAACATAAGTCTCTAGTTCGACGGAACTGGCAATTTCTTTATTCGAAATGTTGGCATAGAATTGCCGCACCAAGGTCGGGTAATACAGTCGAGGTAAATCCAACATACAGTCCCACCCCATTGTTGCAAACTTCTCTCGAAAGCGATATAGGCCATCAAAGTTAGGATCAAGGTCGACTTCAGCTAGAACCGTATTATTAGCACGAACGACGTACCAATCTTGATTTTCAACAAAACTGAACCTAGATGCATCAAAGTTTGGGACTTGACTGATGCTATCACCACTGTTTAGTTCCCGACTCCTCTTACCACCGCTTCTCTTCCTATTCCTAGGTGGCATTGTTACCTAATTTACATAAATTGCACAACACAGTCGCCCTTACTTGTTAAGCATTATTTAGGTTTGTGGCCATGATAAATTATGAAGTACCAAACTAGTTTCAAGGGGCCTAGGTTTAACTACTGATGTGGCTCACATCATAAGTGCAAACATAAAAGGATCGGGCATCAGAAGCCAAACATATAACCAACTACTAACCATAATGCATTAAGGTCTAGACGTTATACACTGGCGAAATGAAGTAGCAACATATGCAACACACCATTCCAGCAACAGATCATGAAGTTATGTTTAATCCAAAGGGGTTTGTAATAACAATAGAACTACGGAAATTTACCAACTTTCTGTCAGTCTTTGAGCGCTGAACTCTTGCAATCCCTTCCCTTAAATCGTCTTGCCAATTTATCCAATCTGGTTCGAACGATTGCAATCCTAGGGCTCGACAACGCCGTTCAATTGATAGGCACTTCTATCAATTTATCCAATCGTGTTCCAGTATTGTCAGCCGATGTTCAGCAGACAAACACCGGTGCAAAGCAAGTTTAACAAAATCGGCGCCGGTGTTCAGTGAGTTCAGTAGGTAGCCTTTACAAACCAGAAAAAAATCGGCGCAAACCCACCGGCCATTACCGGTGCCGGGGTTTGTACAAGATAATCTTAACAGTTGGCCATTTTCTGTTCTATACACAAACATCTGTGGTTTTTTTAAACAAATTACACAACAGGGCAACATAAAAGATATGTATAAGCAATTCCTAGGTATCCGAACAAAGTGGGGAACACAAAAAATATCGTTTAACCATTCATACCGTTCAAGCATTAGAGCACAATACATATATATCTTGCAAAATTAGTTAAGCATTCAGAAACTGTCGTTCATCAACAGTATTTTTTGAAGCATCTTTACATAGTAATTTATGTCCAAATATGGACTAGGCCTATATAAGCATAAAAAAGTAGGAGATCTGTTCCCCATGAAACACAAAATAAGGGCCAAACTATTTGTTATACATAACAACAAAAATAACAAAGCTTTACTACATTTTAGGCACACCACCATTCAAATGTTGAGTCGTAACTATAGTCTCCCATTCCGGTGGTCATACATATGATCAGTTATGGCCATCCGGAAAGCATTCCAATCACGTTGTGCTGTAGCAGATAAGTCTATTTGCTGAGGTTGTGCATCGGGATCCACATTTATGTCTTCAATTTCACCTGACTCCCTTGCAAATTAATCATCCTGTGGATGCTCATCCCTAATGAAGTTATGTAATACACAATAGGCAATTACCAATTCTACTTGTCTACTTATCATATAGTTTGGCGTTGGCCCTTTCAAGATCGGGAATCTCGCCCTTAGCACTCCGAAGGTCCGCTCAATGACATTGCGCAGTTGCGAGTGCCGATGATTGAATAGCTCATACTTACCTCTTGGTCCTCCTGCTCCGCCGCCAAACTGATCTCTTTGGTATCTGTGTCTCTTATATAGGGCCAAAAAATCAGGCATATTCTAATACGCCGAGTCGACAAGATAGTATTTACCTACAGGTTAACACAGACCAAAGCTAACAATGTTAATTAATAGCACGATCTGTTTCCCAAGAGTAATCCCAATTTGAGAGTTGTTAGATCAACATATTGGTGAAGGCTAACTTAACCTGCAGGTGGCATTGGAAATAAAGAATCAGGGGACGGGACAGCATGTTGAAAAACTCTAGCGTCATGTGTACTCCCTTCAATGCCAGTATAAATATCAGTGAAACGCATGTCGTGGTCACAAGCAACTAGCACATTCTGTGAAATTTCACCCTTTCTACTACGAAAAGCATGTTGCCGTTTCAGTGGCGCAGAAGCAGAAATCAGAATGCCATCTATAGCACCAACACAGTCCTATCATGCAGGCAGTTTTAAGTATATGTTAGTACTAAACGCTAGCTATCAAACACCAATCGCATCCCCTACAACCGAAATTGTAGACGTGACAAGAGGTTGGAATGTTGGGACAAATAGAAGAGTATACCTTAAACCATGGATAGAAGCTGCTGTTGTTGTATATTTTGGGATGCATAACAATCTCGTTCCTCGGCCTTATGACAATCGGGCCTAACTGCACAATAGGTTGCAATGCCTCCATTCTATCATCGATCTAGTCTTTTCCAGTTTGTTTAGAGTCACGACAATGCCGCTTTTGGCCAACCATACTAGTTAATGTGTAGCATGGATTCAAAGGTGCATTCACACCAAATAAAGCTAAAAACTCAAGTTCATCATCATCTGATGATGAAGATGAATTTTGTCCTTCACTTGCATTATGCATTATGTCTACTACAAATAAAATGATATGGTTTCCAGTTACAGATACAAATATGGTAGCAGAAAGTTGCAAGTTTCAAGAATTGAAGGACATACAACCGAGAGAAAGACAAAAGATATATTTTGTGAAGGGAGAAGGCGCAAATGGAAATCAAGTTCATATCTCATGGCTTAATCAATGAAATGTAGCCAGGTGTTCATAATATCGGTGAAAAATATAATAAACTCGCATTTTGCCCTATAAACAATGAAGTACAAATGCATACAAACATCTAACTACGAACTAATGCCTTATATAACTGAAAATGTTGAAAATAGCATCATACAACAGCTAAGTTAACACAGACCAAGTGCTCTCCAATACAAGTTTAACGGGCCTACGTAAAATAAATTGAGGATACATCAGCAACCTATCAAGTTATAGGCTATTAATCCATGAAATCCTCTGGGCAGTGGACATTGCTATAAACATCTGTCTCCAAACATCTTCCTTAAAAAAAAGTGTATGCCTTATTGGCTTGACCAGAAAGGAGGAATGTTTTCAATTTGTCCATTTTTTGTACACAGTTGGCGGCGGAGAACTGAGAATTGGGGTCAGGTGAATTATATGATCCAGACTTACTGGAGTAGTATTCACGCTTTGCCTCAGCTGCAAGGCCGAACTCCTCATAACCACGATCATATATTTCATCATGCTTTCTCTTCTCAGACAAAGACCTTGAACCCTCTTGCAAAGAAGAGCTAGCTCAACTATTTTTACGTTTCCCCTTCTGGGCACCCCGAACTTGTGGCTCCTCATCAGAGACAGCTTCACAATTCTCAGCATCTACATCAATTGGCGTTTCCTGTATAGGCACAGACCTCTCTGTACCTATTGTATAGTTACCCCCATTTCTACCATAGTTCGTTTGCCTTGATCAGGCCTCTTCCCCAGTTAGAGGTGGGTCATTAGAAGACTGGCCGTAAGTTCCTAGGGCGCCAATATATTCAAAAAGTTCAATCAAATTCCAGTAATGGTCGCTGGGCTGATTCTTGATAATACTTATGTCTTTGTCCTACACAGAATAGGCAATGGCAGAATTGATAATTAAAAACATTATATCCAAGATAAAATCCTAAGGAGTATTAGATAATTGGATTCACTAAAAGGAAGTCCCTAACCTGGCCATAGTATCTCCAAACATAATTTGGTGCAGCAAAGCACTTAAATGTTTCATTCCATCCTATGCCAGTTTGGCCCCCAATTTCCTTAAACAGGCGGGCAACCCTCATGAAACTGCAGTACTTCCTTTTGACTTGATCATAATCGTATGACATATGGCTAAACCTCATGTTGAGTCTATTCCGCACATCCTCAAACACACAGCCATTAATGTTATTTTTTGACAAGTTGCCCACTTCCTTGTGTTCCTGCAACAGCTGAACATAATAGCACTTTATTTCGTATTTCCACTTGGCTATGGCAATAGAACCCCCACAGCCATTTGTCTTGCCTCGGGCCATCTAAGAGGTCCAGAAAAAAAAGTATTATTAGTCGACCATTAATGGGAATATCCCAAGGCATTAATCACAAGTACAAATAGGGCAGTCATTATAAAAACTTGTGCTGAAGTGCGATTATGGTAGTACTTCAAGCACACCTCAAGGTCGTTTGAGCCACTCTCTGATTGACAATAGTTGCTGGTACTAGAACACGGCGTAGGGGAGTTTCCTAAATGATATGGCTAACGTTAGGGAAAATAAGGTGTAGTACGTCTAAATGCAACCCAAATATGACATATATACGTTTTGACAAAATTAGTATGGACCCATGGCAAACATAAGTAATTCACCTTTTAATTTTTGGGGACTCGAAGACATCAAACGGTGTGACCGCGATCGAAATAGATGCAGCACAGATCAGAGGCTATGCCAATGCCTAGAAGGAATGTAACCAAAACAAAGACGTTGTAAAAAAACTTATGCTGAAAGGATAAGTTTTATATAAGACGTCATTGATAATATTAACCTATCGCAACAATGGTTTGGATTGCAAGGCCAAAACTTTCTAAAAGAGTCCGAGGTCTTCCAAAATTGGCCCCCGTTTCAATCAATCAAATTACATTCTATTATACAATTCCAATAAGAGACTGTTGCTTCTTTTACAA
The DNA here is from genome assembly GCF_003713205.1 of Coffea eugenioides. Classification (NCBI taxonomy): domain Eukaryota; kingdom Viridiplantae; phylum Streptophyta; class Magnoliopsida; order Gentianales; family Rubiaceae; genus Coffea; species Coffea eugenioides. The sequence goes on from NC_040040.1 coordinate 43,103,202, forward strand.
TTCTAGACAATCATTGATACTAATAATGGCCAATTTGGCACCTATAATAGATAACACACAAGTAAATAGTATACAGTAGAGGCGTGTTCAGATGCAAGAATATGACAAACAATGGCATCAAATTTTAACACGGCAAACTGCGGATGTGCTTTCATAAAAAAAAAGATTCATATTGGCAATATGTGAGAAACTTGCTACTCGTAAGGGGTAGTCTTATGGCGGAGTCCATGCCCAAAAAACACGAAATGGAAAATTATCGCCACGGTAAGACAGCAAAGCAGCAAATTACCCTACAATAGTATGAGGCACACACCCAAAAAACAAAAAGAAATCATCGACAACCAATTCAAAACTTATAGGGGATTAAGCGGGATAGGCAACTTCGTTTCACCAACGAGAAATAGCATTAAGGTTAGACGCATATCTTGCAACTAGTAGTCGAAATTACCCTCAAATACAATGCTACGAAACATTGGATTGCTTAAAAAGAAAGTCAATTTCTGCAGCAAAATAACCACGGGCAGCATGCCCAGCCCTAATATCCGTACAACTAACCCCAATTTGCAAACCCATTCAATAGTAGAAATTCTTGAATGCACAAGTTTTGCAGTATAGTCGAAACCAAGAAAAATGCTGCTTTTCGATCTAATGCAAGTAAAAAGGCACGAACCTGGTGAAACGACAATGTCCGGTGCAAAAATCAGCTTTCTCTAACCTCCGAGAACTACCAACGTTTGAGCCTGTTGGCAGCAATTGACGGCAGCACGAAGTAGGCTCCCCCCCTCCCTCGTTCACAACTTTCTGCGCTGGAATAAATGGTTGGTGATCTGCTGCAAGATGCTCACAGAAAGCTTGGGATCTGAATGATCCGTCGAATCTCCGAGGAGGATTTCGGTGAAATGCGGGAGATGAAAAATTGTTCAAAGGATATGTTTTGAAACAAAAATTCAACCAAAAAGCATTATGGCAAGATTCCTGACCGTTTTAAAGAAAGTAAAGTAAGGTAGCTAACAGGTATATGTTTTGTCAGCTACAGTCCAAACAGTGCAAATTTTGGTGGGTAATTTCTGAAGCTGTGAAAAAAGTAGACGATTTTTCAGTGAAAAATTGTGGGCCCCATCCTACAGAAAATAGCATTTTTCCGTGGAAAATGCAATCCAAACAGGGCCTAACCATTCTTAGTTTTTAAATAAAATAAAAGGCAAGAATACAAATAAAACTGACTGAAGAGGAAATTAATTTAACTACTAGTAAACTATGTTCTTAAAAGACCAACTCTGTACCAGCTTCAAAAAAAAAAAAAACTGTGTGCTAGCTTCCCTTATCGTGGGGCTTCAGCAGTTTTTCATTGAAGCTACGAGAAAGAAAGAAAATGTCACAAATAATCACTAATTACACATGTACAATAATTTAAATAGTTTCAATTGTATTATTCATACTTCTTTTCAAATATTATCAGAATTCTTTTGCTCCATTTTGTAGCACCTTTTTCTTTTTGCAATTTTACTTGTTCTCCTTGCTCAAATTCTAATATACATTGAAATAATATAAGTTGGATTTGATATTGTGTAATGAAAAAGATTTGGAAACAAAAAGGATTTGAAAAATAGATACAAACCTTTGCATTTATTGAACTCCAATATTGGGCAAACATAGGCCACTAGTCATCTTCAACTCTTAGGACAATGTGACAAATACCTTCATCATTTCTCGCTTACCATGCAAGTGGTTGCCACGCCGTAATCGATTAACTAAAGTAAAATTTAAAAAAGAAATAAAGAAGGCATAGCAAGGAATGAGCTAATTAGCTTAATTAATTAATGTAGATCGGAAGAAATTACACATAATTCCCATGATTGAAAGGTCAGATGTTCAAATGCAATTTTCTTGGTACAAAATTAAGCCTACATTAAAAAAAAGATCCAATAAATAAAGTAATTAAGAAGGCACGAAAAAAGTAACAACTTACCATGCATTCATATAATCAATCAACAAAGACACCATATAAAAACATTGCGTTCTCAACAATCATCTTATACATCTAAAAAGCGTAAAATGGTGGACAAAATTTTTAAAACCCAAAGTACTCTAGAAGTTACAAAATTGTTGTATCAAAAGAATAACTATTAGTAAATTGTTATAAGGAGGCATAAAGTTTCTCAAAAAAAAAAATGTAGAAACCAATAAAATGAACCAACTACTTCTTGATTGACATCTGCCTAATCATTTTATAAGTGCAGGATAGGATTTCAAATTTGGAGTTAATCTGATATGAGAATAAGATTTTCAAGTTTGTCCATAACCATTATTTTATATCTAAATTTTGATGATATATAACAAGTTTATCTAATCATGATTGAGAGAGAAAGATAATATTTGTATAAAAAAGGGTAAATTCTCTTAAATAGGATAAATTCTAACTATAGAGGAAGATAAAATTTGGAGATTATGAAGTGAAAAATTTTGAAAGATGATGTATTTTTTTAAATGTAGGATTTTAAAAGATATATGATTAAGTGGATAAGATATGTTTATTATGAAAATTTAGAAAAAAAAGATCTTATTAAAACTAACCAACAAAATAGGACAACCGGAAGAAAACTTGACCCATAAATGCTGTTCAATTAAGCATGCCAAGTAAGAGCGAGAAACAAGCCTAACAAAAATAGCTACATAACATATGTCTATTTTGAAAGTTTGGGAAGAAGTGATGTAACTTGACCGACAAGTAAGAGTGAGAAACATGTCTAATTAAAATAGCTATTTTCTATAATTCCTTGTATTTATTTTCCAAAATATAACACCTGAAATATAACTTAATGAATGTCCTATATATATAAATATTTATACATATATATTTATTTATATATCTATTGCATGTTGGGTCATCGTTGAGAAAAGTTATTCAAAATAAATTATCAATTTGTAATGCTTAATGCGATGAGTAATATAATAAATGCAATGCCTAAAAGCAAGATCTCTTAAAATTATTATGGGTTAGCTATTCAAGATATGTAAGTGCATCAAGACAATAAATCTAACCTAATAGGAGGTAGAAAAATATTAAAAACATAGTAATGGAGTCTACGAGTAGCGATTCTTATGTAAAAGAAAAATGGAAATGTAAACAAGTCAAAAGATTTTTTTTTAAAAAGTAAAAATAAATTAGATTATATGGGTCTATGATAAACTAGAGACAAAAAATTCAGGAGTCATGGTTAAAGAAGATGAAGAAAAAGACTGCCTCAATCTTAATTTTGGGTTAACAGTTTTGGATTTTGTTAGTTCATATATTTGATGAAATAAAATGTGCAAATGCCATACCGCATATCCTTATAATATATAAGAGGCACTTCTTCTTTATTGTGCAAGCCGTTTTCATCTGCTTGCTTGGGGGCTTTTTTTGTCATTTGCCCTGCATAGTGTTGCCTGTCTTGCCTGCTGTACTATAGTCTTTTGCATGTGCGTTGGTTCAGATTACGGTTTGGCCCATTTGCTTGAGCTTCAGTCTTTTCATCTGCCTTCAAGAAGGATGTTTTGGTAATTAGGTGACTCTCACAATAAGTGTATTGACAATAATAACCCAAAAAATGCCTTTTGTTTGGTGTCTAGACAACCATCTCTAGGCTAGGATCGTCCTTTTAGCCCAAAAGGAAGTTTCCAGGCTTCCAACTAGGGCTGTTCACGAATCGGCTCGCGAGCGGCTCGAATACGAGTTCGGTCAATATGTCAAGAACTCATCAAATAAGGCCTTGTCGTTTTATTCATATTGTTTAGCGTTTGGTACACACAAGTCTCAGACACAAGAAACGGTGTCGTCCCACTAATTGACAGTTAGAAGTAAATGTAGTCGGTTAGGAAATAATTGCATAAATACCCTCCATTGATTGTAACAGAAGGTAGTTAGGATTTTTGTCTGAATATGTGCTAATCCCAATTCTTTCTTTCTTTCTGTTAACCCTCATTCTCTATCTCTCTCTCTCTCTCTCTCTCTCTTTCTGTTAACTTTCCGATCACCATTGAGCACCTTTGAGGCGGTGCAAGCTCAGAGCCTGACAGTTGGCATCAGAGCAGCCGATCCTTGGCTGCTGAGGGAGGAGGACTGCCATGGCGGAAAGCACGAGATACCGAATCTTGGAAGATCAACTGAAGAAGCAGGAGAGTCGACTCCAGGAACTAGCCGAATAAGTCACGACAGAGACTCCAGGAGGAGATGGAGAAGAGTAACAAAGGAGTCCAAGAGAATGAAGGAGGCACTTCTGAACCTCTTCTACCCACCCCGCCCTCGCATTTGCGACTAGCAACTGAAGCTGAACTAGCAAGCCACCAGCAGGAGTCCAGAGGTAGGGTATTCACCCCTAATTTACCTAGGTTGAAGTTGTCAATGTTCTCGGCTGGGAACCCCAGGGAATGGCTTAGGAAATGTCACAAATACTTTTTGAACTTCCAGATACTTGCTTGCCAAAAAGTAGACTTAGTAGAAATGTTCTTAGACGGCAAAGCTGATAACTGGTTCCAAGGGGTGAAACTAGCTAAACCTGGACTGAATTGGGAGGAATTTAGCGAGTTGCTATGTGAGAGATTCTCGGGAAAAGGATCGCTCGACATAGTAGAGGAATTTAACAAACTACAGCAAATAGGGACAGTGCAGGAATATGAGGAAAAATTTGAAGAACTAAAAACTTTGATGCTGACCAAGAACCCCAAACTGGATGAATCCTATTTCGTCTCCAGTTTTATCAGTGGATTGAAGGAGGAGGTCAAGCCCATGGTGAAGATGTTCAAACCACAGACATTGTCTAAAGCATTTGAAGTAGCAGAATTGCAAGAGTATGCACTAGAGGTACAAGTAAGCAGACAAAAACCTCGGGCAAGATTGCATTAGAGCCTATGTTTGGGATGTACAAGGGTCAAACTAGTGGACATAACCTGCCTAGTTCTTACAGGTTGCCTGCAATAACTCTCAATGTCAGGAAGTCTGAAGCTATACACAAGGAGGTTGGAAGGCTCTCAGCAGAAGAACAGCAGTACAAACGCAAAATAACCTGTGCTATAAGTGTGGAGAGAAGTTTGGGATGGGGCATCAGTGTAGGACAAAAGATCTGAATTGCCTAAGTGTTGAGGAAGAAGAGGAGACTGATTTTGAGGATGCAGTGGGGAGCAGGATGAGCTCACTGGTAGAGTTGGTGAATTGGCTGAAGTATCACTAAATGCCTTGTTGACCTTGGTTGATCAGTCCTTGGTTTTGATGATTAACAAACCAAAATGTAGATTTGGACTAATGTTTTTATGTGAGAAATTTGTTAGAACAGGTCATTGATCCAAAAGAGAATCGAAAAGATTTGAATCAAAGAGAAGTTAAGAAATATGAAGGTTCGGACGTAGAGGATCGGACGCTCGATAGAGGATCGGACGTCCGACAGACGACGATACTCTTCGGACGCTCATTCATTGCTTCGGCCGTCCGACACAAAAAGAATGAAAGTTGAACATTCTGACTTCTATCGGACGCAGGGTTTCGGACGCAGAACAAATGATTCGGACGTCCGATAGGTGGTTCGGACGCATGGTTCGGACGAAGAGCAAATGGTTCGGACGTCCGACAGGCCAACGGCTAGTTTCGATAGCATTTAATATTTGACCGTTGGAGAGCCTTTTGGAGCCATTTCTCACCTTCTATAAATACCCCAAAACACAAGAAGACACAGACTTTTGCCAACACTAAATACAAGCTTACAAGTGAGATCTTTGAGTAGAAATATTCTTTGTTGGTTGTATAAGGGGTTGAGAAAGTTGGGTTGTGAGGTTGCTCAAGTGAAGGTTACTCTCTAGAAGGAGTAAAACCTTGGTGAAGGTGAACCTATCATTTGGAGTGGTAAAACCTTGATAAAGGTTGTCTCACTTGTATAAAGTAGTTCTTAATTAAGTGGGTAAGTTTTCAATTGTAGCTAGTTGAGGGTTTACTTGGAGAGTAGTAAAATTCCTTTGCTCAACCAAAGTATGTTTGGGGTGAGGAAGGAGTGAACCTTCACTTGTACAAGTTGGTTAGCACTACCATCAATTGAAGAAGCTATTTGGTGGATTCAACTCCAAGTTTGGAAGAAGCTTGGGAGTTTGATTGGTTTGAATTTCTTTTACTTTATTGTTACTCTATTTTTGTACTTTAAAATTGCTTATATTCTTTGTCATTGTATTTACTTGACTACTTGTCTGGTTGAGTATTTTGGTTGTATTTGGTTGCATCGGGGCTTACAATTGGTATCAGAGCTTGGTCTCCTAGAGATTAAACTTAACCGCTTAGAGTAAAGATCATGGCAACCATAAATGTTTCTTTTTTAGAAGGGCAATCTATTGATAGACCACCTATGTTTAATGGTTCTCATTTTAGCATGTGGAAACAAAGAATAATGGTTTTCTTACAATCCGTTTATATTGAATTATGGTATGTGGTAGAAAATGGTCCTTATGAAGCTAGAATAGTTGACTCTACCACTAATTTGAGTAGATTAAAGACTAGACAAGAATTGAATGAAAAAGACAAGAGATACCTTTCTTTGAATGCCAAGGCCATGTATATATTGTGCAATGCATTAGATGTAAATGAATCTAGTAGAATTAAAGGTTGTAAATCAGCTAAAGATATTTGGGATAAATTGTGTGAATTTCATGAAGGTAACCAAGATATTAAAGAACAAAAGAAATCTTTACTTGTTTCTCAATATGAATTTTTTAAAATGCATCCTCTTGAAAATGTTGATAAGATGTGTAGTAGATTTTGTGACATTATTCAAGATCTTAAATTGCTTGGAAAAGAATATTCTTTGGGTGAGAAAAATAGAAAGATTTTGAATGTCTTGCCAAAAGAATAGGAAAACAAAATAAATGCTATAGAAGAGGCAAATGATTTAAATTCTATGTCCATTGAATCTCTTGTGAATTTCCTAACCTCTTATGAATTAAAGCTGAAATTCAAAGTGCAAGAGGAAGAAAATGCAAGAATGTATAAGAGAGGCATAGCTTTTAAAGCATTTCAAGTGGGGGATAACCCATCCTTCATGGGTAATAAAAACATGGAAGTGGACAATGATATAACTCCTCACATCAAAAGTTTCAAGAAGATCTTCAACAAGAGAAGTTCAAGAGCAGATTGCAAAATTACATGGGATGAATGCAATTCAAAAAGAGAAAAAGAAGAGTTGGCCCAAATGGCACTAATGACCTTTGGAGAAGATGGGGTAAATTCTTATCACTCTTCTAGTGATGAAGATAATGAAGATGATGATGTGCAAATTCTTATGATTAAAATGCATAAAAGTTTGAGAGAATCTTATGCTAAAAATAAAGATTTGAAAACAAAAATAAATGATTTGTTGGAAGAAAACTCCAAACTTTTTCAAGAAAACAAATGTTTGAGAATGGAAAATGATGATTTAAAAAATCAAAAAGGTGTTTTTGATTGCAAAAATAATTTGAAAAGGAAGTTGGAAGAGAAAACAAAGTTTTATGAAAAAATGTTGGAGGAACAAAATTTGTTAAAGAAAAGAATTAATGACTTGAACGAGTTTCTCCAAAATGAAAAACAAAAGTTTTCTCAAACAAAAGAAAGCAAATCTTTTCAAGGCACAAATAAGTTTGCTATGATAAGAAGTAAGAAAATTAGTTGCATTAAATCCACTTATGTGCAAAATACTTCTATCATGTGTCACTTTTGTTGCCAATTTGGACATATGCAAAATGATTGCTATGTAAAGAAAAATATGAGAAAAGGTATGAAATCCATGTGGATTGCTAGATCATGTTGTACTAACTCCCAAGGACCCTATAAAGAAAAAATACCAAATGAAATTTCTCATACTTAGGTACATCATGAAGATTTGATCCAAAAAATGCTAAATGGTTGAAAGTACATTTGAAAGTTTTGACATTCAATATGGTCTTGATTTGAAAAATAAAGAGGGAGTTTGCTTTTTGATTGATGCCAAAAGCGGGAGTAGGATTTATTGAAATTTCTTTGTATGTTGACATTTTCTAAGGGGGAGTTTTATTTGAACTTATTTGATCAAAGAAATCTTCATTTTGTTTGTCATCATCAAAAATGGGGAGATTGTTGACCTTGGTTGATCAGTCCTTGGTTTTGATGATTAACAAACCAAAATGTAGATTTGGACTAATGTTTTTATGTGAGAAATTTGTTAGAACAGGTCATTGATCCAAAAGAGAATCGAAAAGATTTGAATCAAAGAGAAGTTCAGAAATATGAAGGTTCGAACGTAGAGGATCGGACGTCCGACAGACGACGATACTCTTCGGACGCTTGGATCGGACACTCATTCATTGCTTCGGCTGTCAGACACAAAAAGAATGAAAGTTGAACATTCTGACTTCTATCGGACGCAGGGTTCGGACGCAGAACAAATGGTTCGGACGCATGGTTCGGACGCAGAGCAAATGGTTCGGACGTCCGACAGGCCAACGGCTAGTTTCGACAGCATTTAATATTTGACCGTTGGAGAGCCTTTTGGAGTCATTTCTCACCTTCTATAAATACCCCAAAACACAAGAAGACACAGACTTTTGCCAACACTAAATACAAGCTTACAAGTGAGATCTTTGAGTAGAAATATTCTTTGTTGGTTGTATAAGGGGTTGGGAAAGTTGGGTTGTGAGGTTGCTCAAGTAAAGGTTACTCTCTAGGAAGAGTAAAACCTTGGTGAAGGTGAACCTATCATTTGGAGTGGTAAAACCTTGATAAAGGTTGCCTCACTTGTATAAAGTAGTTCTTAATTGAGTGGGTAAGTTTTCAATTGTAGCTAGTTGAGGATTTACTTGGAGAGTAGTAAAATTTCTTTGCTCAACCAAAGTATGTTTGGGGTGAGGAAGGAGTGAGCCTTCATTTGTACAAGTTGGTTAGCACTACCATCAATTGAAGAAGCTATTTGGTGGATTCAACTCCAAGTTTGGAAGAAGCTTGGGAGTTTGATTGGTTTGAATTTCTTTTACTTTATTGTTACTCTATTTTTGTGCTTTAAAATTGCTTATATTCTTTGTCATTGTATTTACTTGACTACTTGTCTGGTTGAGTATTTTGGTTGTATTTGGTTGCATCGGGGCTTACAATTGGTATCAGAGCTTGGTCTCCTAGAGATTAAGCTTAACCGCTTAGAGTAAAGATCATGGCAACCATAAATGTTTCTTTTTTAGAAGGGCAATCTATTGATAGACCACCTATGTTTAATGGTTCTCATTTTAGCATGTGGAAACAAAGAATAATGATTTTCTTACAATCCGTTTATATTGAATTATGGTATGTGGTAGAAGATGGTCCTTATGAAGCTAGAATAGTTGACTCTACCACTAATTTGAGTAGATTAAAGACTAGACAAGAATTGAATGAAAAAGACAAGAGATACCTTTCTTTGAATGCCAAGACCATGTATATATTGTGCAATGCATTAGATGTAAATGAATCTAGTAGAATTAAAGGTTGTAAATCAGCTAAAGATATTTGGGATAAATTATGTGAATTTCATGAAGGTAACCAAGATATTAAAGAACAAAAGAAATCTTTACTTGTTTCTCAATATGAATTTTTCAAAATGCATCCTCTTGAAAATGTTGATAAGATGTGTAGTAGATTTTGTGACATTATTCAAGATCTTAAATTGCTTGGAAAAGAATAATTTTTGGGTGAGAAAAATAGAAAGATTTTGAATGCCTTGCCAAAAGAATGGGAAAACAAAATAAATGCTATAGAAGAGGCAAAGGATTTAAATTCTATGTCCATTGAATCTCTTGTGAATTTCCTAACCTCTTATGAATTAAAGCTGAAATTCAAAGTGCAAGAGGAAGAAAATGCAAGAATGTATAAGAGAGGCATAGCTTTTAAAACATCTCAAGTGGGGGATAACCCATCCTTCATGGGTAATGAAAACATGGAAGTGGACAATGATATAACTCCTCACATCATATTGATTTTCTGTTAATTTATTTCTTAATAATCGTCATATTGATTTTGGGTTTAATAAGTGATGGCTTTCACCAAAAGTTAATATAAATTGCCACCCTAACAAGTGGTATCAGAGCCCTTTATGGTTGATTATTAAGGAATAATTTGGATTTAATAATTTATGTTAATATATATATACATATATGTGCCTCTTGAATTCGGTTGTGGATATATGCTTATTTTTAATTTGTATTGAAACGTGAATCGAAGCGGCATATAGAGTCCAGTACTTTAGTTGTTTATGTTGTCGGCAAAGTTTCTATTTGTTAATGTTTTTATTTTTGGTTCCATGGGTCTGGCCAAGTCACGACATGATAGCATCCGTGATGAATTGTCTGTTTATAATTGATATGATACCTCTTATGACTTCGGGTCCCATGGTAACCAAATCTTGGTTGTGTGGTATTATGTGGAGAATTTGACTTAGCATACTATCACCAGTTGGCACGTATTTCGGGATCTTAATTAATTGTGAAGTAGTTGTCCTTTTCTTATCTCAAATGGAAAGTCGAAATAGAAAGCTGAAATACGCAAGAACATGACTTTGTAGTGGGCCATTGTCTTACTATGCTAAAAGCCGAAAGCCAAAATAGTTTCTTTTGCTTCTCTTTGGCTTTGGTCAAGTCTAGGGATGGTAATGGGGGTGGGTGCCCCCGCGGGGGGCTCACGGGGCGGGGGGGAATTTTTTTCCCCCGCTTAGAAACGGGGGCGGAAACGGGGCGGGGGTATACTCCCCCGCCCCATCCCCCGCCCCGCCACACGAAAAAAAAAAATATATATATATATAAATGACTATATATTATATGTAAGTTAATTAGTTATAAACTTATGATAATGATATTATTAGTTAGATGTATTATATAATGTATATTAGTTTATGTAATATAATTGATATTATCAATTATATGAATAATTATACATGTCTACTAATAGAATTTATTAATTAGTTATACTAAATTTACTAATACATTTATACTAAATTTCTAATTACACTTAATAGAATAACACTTTTTTCTCAAAAAAAAGCACAAACACAATGATGAATTAGTGATTGCATTTGTACTAAAAGTGAAAATTTGACTATTTTAGTTATATTTATTTCATCATATTGGATTGTATTCAAATAACTTCTGTTTGATTGTTTTTATGAGTTTCAATTGTAAAATTACAATGAATAATAATTTGGTGATGTGTTGATATTTTAGTACTTGATTATTTATTAAAATTTAATTATAATAAAATTATATAATAAAATTTTATTAACCCCGCGGGGGAAGCGGGGCAAGGCGGGGCGGGGCGGGGGGAGCGGGAGGCGGGACGGGGAACTAGTAGGCAACGGGCGGGGGACGGGGGACGGGGGAGGGTCCCCCGCCCCAACCCCGCCCCGTTGCCATCCCTAGTCAAGTCCCACTAACCAAACTTTGATTATTTGCTGTGATGTTTAGTTGACCAATTCGTTGTTTATTATCCAAATTGATATTCAATATGATCCCTTGTAACTCAATTTGTTTATAATTGGACTCTTTGGCCTGTTTCATTGTTTATAAATATGTATGTATTTATGTTCAGGAAATTAGGATTCCTCTAATTTGAGTGAACCCTAATAAAGATAAATAAGACATTTAAGCCCTACTAAAATCCATATGTTTAGCCCACTAAATATATAATTTTATTAAACATTATGAACTTCAAGAAAATTTTGGGTTTGTGTGATAAATTTGGGTCAAATTATAGATATGGACTTTTAGTCCAATAAATCTTGATCCAATTGACTGGTTTGACCAGGTTTGACCACGTTTTGACCAGAGTTGACCAAAGTTGATTTTGATCAAAATTTTTGATTTAATTTGGATAATTTTAAATTTGAATATTGGTATGATTATATATATATTTTAGAATAAATTAATTGAAATAATATGCCATCAAAGTGACCTTTGTTATGAAAATTAATTTGTTTTAAAATATAACTAGTTGGGTACTTGCAATTTTATGAATATTGATCGGTCCAAAGGAATGTCAATATTTAATAAAATTACATGTGCACTTGTGGTAATAAATACGTGATAATTATTTAGATTTTACATGTAATTTATAAATTGGCCCAAAGAAAAATTTATTTTTGACATGTTATTATTATCAGTATTTATTACTGCACCAAGATATCACTTAGAAGTTAATATTTTTATCCAAAGACAAAATATTAATAGAACATCGGTATCTTGAGATGGGGTTATTTTTATTTGAATTTATTATTATTTTGGTTTATGTGAGAATAGTTTTAATTATTTTATGTTTTCTGTTCAGTTGCAAATGATCTTATGAATATTACTACCAACATCAATAATATTCCTATGTTGAATGGTATAAACTTCAAGTTCTGGAAAGAAAATCTCTTGATAGTTTTTGAAGTAATGGATCTCGACCTTGCGTTAAGGGATGATTCTCCCCCACCTCTTACAGATCAGAGTACCTCTGATGAAAAGAAAGATAAGGAAAGGTGGGAGAGATCAAATCGTTTGTGTCTGATGATTATTAAGAAGGCCGTTCCAGAAGCATTCAGAGGAACAATGTCAGAAACAAAAGTAACCACTAAAGAGTTTATTCAGGACATTGAAAAAAGGTTTGTCAAGAACGAAAAGACTGAAATTAGTACGCTCTTGACACGTCTAGTTTCAATGAAATATAGTGGTAAAGGTAATATCAGATAGTACATTATGCAAATGTCTCATCTTGTTTCAAAATTAAATGCACTTAAATTGACACTCTCTGAAGAGTTACTAGTCCATTTAATTTTAATATCTCTTCCTATACAGTTTAGCCAATTTAAGGTGAGTTACAACTGTCAAAAGGAGACTTGGTCTCTAAATGAACTCATCTCGCACTGTGTAGAGAAAGAGGAAATGTTGAAGCAAAATCAGACAGAAAATACCCATCTGGTGTCAACCACTAATAATAAAAGTAAGGAATTTAAGAGAAAGAAGGAAAAAGGAGCTGCAGGTACAGCGCCATAAAAGAAACAACAAAAGAAATCAGATGATCAGGGAAAGAATAGTTGTTTCTTTTGTGGAGTTGAAGGGCATAAAAAGAATCATTGTACCAACTATCACGTTTTGCGTGTTAAGAAATGTATGCTTCTTAATTTGGTTTGTTCTGAGGTTAATTTAATTTCGGTACCTAGACACACATGGTGGTTAGATTCTGGTGCAATAACTTATATCAGTGTGTCTATGCAGGGTTGCCTGAATTGCCGAAAGCCTAATGATAATGAAAGATATATCTACGTGGGCGATGGCAAAACAGTTCAAGTTGAGACAATTGGAGTTTTTAGATTATTGTTAAAGACTGGATTTTATTTGGATTTTAATGAAACATTTGTTGTACCGTGTTTTCGATGAAATTTAATTTCTATTTCTGCTTTGGACAAATTTGGTTATTTTTGTTTATTTGGAAATGAAAATTTTGAATTGTTTCGTGATTCAAAATTGGTTGGTTCTGGTTCTTTAATGCACTACCATAATTTATATTTAATTGATACGATTGCCTCATTTAATGAATCTCTGCATTTGAGTGCTAGAGGAGTAAAGAGAAAATTAATCAATGAGAATTCAACTACATTATGGCACAAGAGATTGGGACATATCTCCAAACGGAGAATGGAAAGACTTGTGTCAAATGAAATTCTCGATCCCTTGAATTTTATCGATTTTAATGATTGTATTAACTGTATAAAGGGGAAACAAACCAATAAAAGGAGACTTGAAGCCAACACGTCCTTAGACGTCTTAGAACTTATACATACAAATATTTGTGGACCATTTTTCACATCTGCTTGGAATGGTCAACAATATTTTATAACGTTCATAGACGATTTTTCAAGATATTGTTACATATATCTCATTTCTGAAAAGTTACAGTCATTGGACGTGTTCAAAAATTTTAAGGTTGAAGTTGAGAATCAACTCAACAAAAGAATTAAAAGCGTCAGATCTGGCCGTGGTGGTGAGTACTATGGCAGATATGACGGTTCAGGTGAACAACGTCCTGGACCATTTGCTAAATATCTAGAAGAATGCGATATCGTCCCACAGTACACTATGTCGAGTTCACCCACTATGAATGGTGTAGTTGAAAGATGAAATAGAACGCTTAAAGACATGGTAAGGAGTATGATATGTCATTCTACCTTACCAGAGTCACTCTAGGGAGAAGCACTTAAAACTGTAGCATATATTCTTAACAGAGTTCCAACTAAAACAACTATCAAAACCCCTTATGAGTTTTGGACAGAGAAAAAGCCCAGTTTAAAGCATTTACATATTTGAGAATGTCCAATTGAGGCAAGGCCTTATATGCCAAATGAAAAGAAACTAGATTCAAGAACGAATAGTTGTTATTTTATTAGATACTTTGAAAGATCCAGAGGTTACAAGTTTTATGATCCCACAACTAAATCAATTTTTGAAACTGAAAATGCCCGGTTCTTTGAAAATGTCGAGTTTGGGGGAGAAAATACAATAAGGGACATTGTCTTTAAAGAGGAATATATTAATATTCCCACAGGTGTCATTGATTTTGTTTAGGATCCTATTCCTGAATAAGATCATGACAGATAAATCAAGACAATGTCGAAGAACAAACTGTTATAGAAGAACAAATCTTCCTTTCCAAGAACCAGTGCCATTAAAAAGATTCACTAAAGAAAGCAGAAGTACAGTGCCAGATGATTACATTATTTTTCTCCAAGAACATGAGGATGACACCGGATTGATGGAAGTTGATTGGATCAACTTCCATCAAGCAATGAAAAGTTCAAATTCTCAAAAGTGGATCGATGTCATGAATGAGGAGATTAAATCCATGAAGGACGATGATGTTTGGGATCTTGTCCCATTGCCAGAAGGTGCGAAACTTATTGGTTGTAAATGGATATTTAAAATCAAGAGAGACTCGAAAGGCAATGTGAAAAGATACAAAACTCATCTTGTCGCTAAGTAATTTATATAAAAAGAAGGTATCGACTATAAAGAAATCTTCTCTCCGGTCTCTGCAAAGGACTCTTTTAGAATTATCATGGCATTAGTGGCACATTTCAATTTTGAGTTACATCCGATGGATGTAAAGACAGTGTTTCTCAATGGTAACATTGATGAGATGATTTATATGGTGCAACCAGAAAACTTTGTATCAGGAGATCAAAAGAATATGATTTGTAAAATTAAAAAATCCATCTATGGGTTCAAACAAGCGTGTTGACAATGGTATTTCAAATTTTATCAAGTGGTCATCTCATTTGATTTTGAGATAAATTTAGTAGATGATTGTATATACCATAAGTTCTGTGGGAGCAAATTTATTTTTCTGGTATTGTACGTTGATGATATTTTGCTTGCCAGCAACGATATTGATCTATTGCATGAAACCAAGAAATTTCTAACTAAGAATTTTGAGATGAAAGATCTTGGTGATGCATCTTTTGTGTTAGGCATACAAATATATCGGGATCGATCTTGGGGTATTTTAGGATTATCACAAAAGGCCTATATCGAAAAAATTCTCAAAAGGTATGGCATGCAAAATTGTAAATCAAGTGACACTCCCGTGGCTAAAGGAGATAAATTTAGTTTTGAACATTGTTCTAAGAATGCTTTTGAGGAAAAATAGATACAAAAGATTGCTTATGCATCAACAGTAGGGAGTCTAATATATGCTCAAGTATGTACGCATCTGGATATTGCATACATTACTGGAATATTGGGTAGATATTTAAGCAATCTTGGATTAGATCATTGGAAAGCAACCAAACGGGTCTTGCGGTATTTAAAGAAAATAAAAGATTACATGCTCACGTATCGGAAGTCAGATGAGTTAGAGATCATTGGATATACTGATTCCGATTATGCTGGATGCCAAGATATTATGAAGTCAACGTCAGGCTATATCTACTTGTTGGCTGGAGGTGTCATATCTTGGAAGAGTGCTAAACAGTCCCTCATAGTATATTCTACTATGGCTACAGAGTTTATAGCTTGTTATGAGGCATCCAATCAAGGAATTTGGCTGCAAAATTTTGTCACAGAATTACGTGTAGTTGATAGTATTGAAAGACCACTCAAATTATTTTGTAATAATAAGTCAGCAATTCTATATTCCAATAATAACAGGAATTCGACAAAATCTAAACATATAGATATCAAGTTCCTGACTGTTAAAGAAAGAGTACAGAGTGGACAGTTATCGATAGAGCATATCGGGACAAATTTCATGGTTGCAGATCCGCTTACTAAGGGATTGCCATCCAAAATGTTTCATGAGCATACTGCTCGTATGGGTGTCATGTTGATGAATGATGTATAGTTTTAATGGGAGTTTGATATTTTAAATGCTCTTATGATACTTTTTGATTATTAATGATTTAAGGATATTTTATGCATAAATAAGTTTGGATTTATTTACACTCTGACTTTGGTATGGTTTGATCTCATAAAAATTTAAGGTGGACCAGTTGGAAATAGGCATGTTTTGATGACATTACATGAAATTTTCATGCTACACATCCACATCATGATTCATGTCATTCAATTGTATCGATATATGTGACCATTGATGGGTCGAGTTACGAAATTGTGACAAATGCCGTTTTGATCCTATATTGGTGTGATTGATGGATCAAATTGGCTGCAGATACATTTTAGCAATGACAGTAAAGTTGAACTCATACGGTTAATTACGAAACATAATTATAAGGTTACACATATAGTTCAAGTGGGAGATTGTTGGATCCTTAATCCAACGTTGGACTTATATGTGAATAATTATGGGTTGCAAACTGTCAAATAAGGTTAAATCCAATTAAAGTGATCAAATATGGTTTGGACTTAATGTATCTAATAGGATGTGGACCTTTAATGTGTAGAGATTTAAGGGCTCTTATTTCTATAATGGGATGAAATAGGGTTCCAAAAGGTAACAAGAATGTTACATATAAATAGGGTTATGGTCCCCAAGTCACACGTATTATTCTTTTGTCATATTTTCTAGTACTACAAAATATAGTTCTTCCCTGATATCCCATCGTCAGGAAAGATACCAGAGAGATACTAAAGGGCTCTCTCAAGGATCGGTAAATATGTGTTGACCTGGAAAGCCACCCCAATACCTTTGGAGATTCATATATCAGTTTATCAATATGAATCCAGGTACGCTTCCGCAATTTTTCCTGTTAATTTATTTCTTAATAATCGCTATATTGATTTTGGGTTTAATAGGTGATGGTTTTCACCAAAAGTTAATATAAATTGCCACCCTAACAAGTACCTCATGCAGCTACTCTTTTAGACATTTCCCCGGTCACTGATGTCACCGAAATTAGTGAATCTAATATTTTTGTCAGGTAAAATTTCTCATGGCTATTCATGGTGATTCGTTTCTTCTCTTTAAAACAATTTCTAACTATACAAATCTATTCTGATTTTGTACTACTACTATGCTTAAGTGGTTTCAAGCTCAAGTGAGGCACATTTTATTAGTATGATGAATTCCAGTATCTTTGCAATCCGGAAAAGGCTTAAAATTGTTGTTTTTGCAGAATGATCTTCAGGTAAAATATGGTGTTTGTTTCTTGGGCCTATTTTTTCCCCACACAACTGAAGAAGACATTTACACCACTTCTTGGATGTCATCAAGCATCTACGATAATTTTTCAAATCTTTGTGTCTAATTGTAAAAACAATTATTCACAATTTCTTTTGGATGAAAACTCTAGCACTATTGGTGATTTATATTTTTAATCTATCTAATATTTATTCGTCTGCGTGACAGTACAACTGCTGATTCAATCCAGGGTTCCAAATCACGTGACATACCAAACTTTCGATGTGCAGAATCCATGATAAACCAAATGGAGCAAACCGTAAACCAAAAAATGCATTATTTTGCCTTTACCACTAGCTCATTGCAAACTCAGGTCTTTTTTTTTTTTTTTGAGGTTAAGCCTCGAGTCTTTTCTCTGTGGCCATTCCCTATTGCAAACGCAGGTCACAGTTGAAAAAGTTTGCACTTGGAATAAACAAAATAAAAAAATTTGCAACCAATCAAATTTTAGTAACAAGTATAACGTATCCTATGTACAATAAAAAAAAAATTAGTAACGAGGCTGTCTCCAAAAAAATGCAATTTTTTCCACTAGAAAACAAAAACACAAATTGCAAATCTATATGCTCAAAACAGAGAGAGATTGAAGAAAAACACAGGCACCTAGCTTGTGCCGCGGGCGGGGAAGCCACTCTAGTACCACATATATAAGGGTCTTGAAATGGTGTTAAATTTGCCTTTGCAGCTAGGGAAAAAGAAATCTATGCTCTGTTGATGGAAGGACAATCAACGCAATCATCTTTCTCAACTATTATGGTGTAGGAAAGTTTTAGCAAAATGGTTATCTCTTGATGGTTTTTCAATTTCCTTCATGGTTTCTCAATTTGGCAGTTTTCTCCTTCCAATTTATGTCAAGGGTGATTAATTTATATCATGTGTGGTTTTTTTTTTCTCGATGGTGTCCCCATCCTTTGATGGGTGTAATATTGCACAGTTCTTTTGAGAGTGTGCATTTAATCCATGGGTGTTCATTTTTTAAATTTATATTGCAGGGTAGTTACTCCTACTTGCAATATCTCCTATGTGTTACATGCCATTTCAATTAATGGGATATATTATGGGTTTTATTCCCATCAAAGTATTTCTGTTTTTTGTTGTGTCATTTTTTCATCATCATCAATCCTCCTCATTTTGAGGTAATATCAAGAATCAATGACTTGAAGAGATTCAAGATGCACAATTGTGATCGATTTCAATTTTTGGTATTCAAGTTGGGAGGTATAAGTGTACACTCTCTAGCTTGAGGAGGAGCATTGAAGATTAATTAGTTTATAGATTTTAATTTTAATAACATCTTATCTAATAAGTTGTTGTATCAAGTTATTTGATTTGTAATTTGAATTCTAGTTTGATAGCATTTTATCTTTTGTATCTATATTATTTTTGTGAGATAATTTCTGTATAAACTCTCAAACAATGTCAATCACATTGGAACATCATGAATAACAATATCCTTTTCTCAAATTTATCAGTCTTTATGCCTTAACAACAAAAAAAAAGAAGAAAAGATTCAATTCTTACCTCTTCCAAGAACAAAGTTCAGCTTAATGCCTATTTGGCTTGCAGTGACGGTAACTGATATTAAAGTATTTTGTCTACTTAAGCTTTTCAGGAAATGCTTTATAAGTTTTTGATTCTATTATTTACGAGCTACCCGATTAAGTACTTACTATGTTGGATTGATCTTGAATTTTTAAGTATTAGATTCTTAAAATGAAAAAGTTATACCAGAAGCACAAATTCGCATGTTTGATACACAAAAATGGCCTAAGATAGTATGGCCTTTCCACATTGTCACATTTTCTCGTGTGGAATTTCTAAATTAGAAAGTCCTTTCTTCCTAAAAAATCCATTTCAATTTTTTATTTGCAAACACAATTTCTCAAAAAAAAAAAAACTAGGGAAAGCCCTTTCCAACTTCTTTCTTGAAAGGCCAAAAGAATAGGGATATCAAGTTATCTTCATGCACCTCTCTACTCGATCACTAGATTTTAGACTAAGGATGATTTAATGTGTAAATCACTGTAACTTCTTATAGCGAACAATTCTATTATATTTAAAATAATTTTTTCTTTTTTCTATCAGACAAAATGTTCAAACTACTATACTTTTCTTTTTAACTTTTGTCCAAATGTATTAACAATTTATGCGAATTTCATACAGATATTGAATATGTATAAAGGGAGAACTTGAGAGCTTACTTATTCTTTTACCTTGTTAATTATATTGCTAAAGAATATAAAACTTTAAAATAAATATTTGCATCTTATAATTAATTAAATACTATAGTTAAATCATTTCAATAATAAAACCAGTAATTGTTAAAGCAAAAAATGTCAAAGTTCCTTGTAGGTACACAAGTAGCATGTCAAAGGCAAATTAAACAAACACGGAAACATGTTACATGCATACTATAAAACATCCAAGACAATCAAGTCAATTTTTAACAAATGTATTTTCACTTTGACATCTAAATATTGACTGTACCTAACAATAAAAGCATGTACTTCCATTCTAACTTGGGTACTAAAAAGTAGGATAAGAATTCTTTTTTTCTTGCTCATTTTCATTGAAATGTTTTTAGGACGTACTTCCATTTTGACCTAACGTAGATTTTCACTTTAACATCTAAATATTGATTATACCTAACATTGGAAAAAAGCATGTACTTCCATTTTGAATTGGGTACAAACAGTGGAATAACAATTCTTTTTCTAGCCCATTTTTGTGGAAATATATTTAGGACGAAAAGACTTTCTCATTTGAGCTATTTTTGTGTACCAAACATGAGAGTAAGTGCTTTCCTTGTGTGGAAAGCCATTTGGAACTAAAGTACTACAAAACCAAACAGGCTCTTGATAGTAATATTCAACTTGCCGTACTTAAATGAATCAGCAAAATTGAATCAGAAATGGAGAAAGAGCTAGAACTCGGCATAGTTCTAGTGCAAAAGAAACCCAATGAAGGCGTTGGCGGGAGCGGAAGGGGCAGCCTAGTGTGGATTAGGAACAAACCAAATTGGATAGGGTTCAATCCTCCTAATGTTTCTGTAATGACACGGGTAATAGTATTCCTCAAAGGTCTTGTCTTTGTAGTTATAGATCCCAACATCATGACCTCCAAAAGGCTGTCGTTCGTAAGGTAAGTCGAAACGTGAGATCGAGTAATCATCAGTGAAGTAAATGGAATTGAGACTTAGTTCGGGGAAATCCATTGCTGGGAGCGAGAAATTAACTTTCATTCAAGCCAATGAAAATGGCGTGATCCTCCAAAGAGTCGTCCATGTACCTCAACACTTTATCAGTGAGATCAAATTTATAAACGTCAAAAGTCCCAACTCCCAAGTCTTGTAAGGAAGACGCCAAGCGTCAAGCATGCCCGTCTGTTGGATCAACCATAGAACTGCCCTCCTGGTTGACATGGAACCATGGTTCAAAGTCGAGGTCGCGGCCCGGAACGTTCCACATCAGTCTCGGCATATCGATCGAGGTCTCAGTGAGACGTAAATTTTAAAGCATTTAATATTCTAAAAATTGTTAATAATATAAAAAGGTATGCTAAACCAAAATAATAAAAAAAGCAAAAGAAAATTTGTAAAATGTACGATTTTTATACATATTAAACACAATAAGTACTTTTTAATTATTTAAGACAATGGCATCACAAATAAAATCAAAATAACATAGACCACAATTTTAAAACTAATAATTGAAAAAGTAATATCAACCATTAACAATACAAACTAAGGATTTATTTATAGCATAAAGTTGGAATATTTGATCAATCTCCTGCCAAAAATAAAAAGAAATCATATTCAATAAAAGGCAAATATATAAAAAGATATACTAGTACTTTATATTTTCATACCTGTTAATACCAAGTAGAATGACGATGTGGTTCAAAATCATCCTCATTTCTCGATGAATGGTAAAACAGATGTGGAAGTGGCATAGGACCTTGAGTAGGTAGTGTATAAGAGTTATCTGGTGTATTTACTGAATGTAAGGATTGACTAGATGTTCCATAATCACTAGATGGAAGAACTTCTGGATTAGAGATGAATTGTTGAGTATGATGGTAGTATCCAAACCCTCGATAGTTAACACTATCGCTAGTACCATATGATGCAGTAGAATCATGACCATAAAACCCAATGTTATTGGAATCAAAAGAAGAACCATCATGAGATTTATCTATTTCTTTTTCATAGTATCCACTACCATGAATGCTAGTAGACCTTTCGACCTGTCCAGATCCATCAAATGGCCGATATCCACTGTAATAGTCAGGAGTGATTCCATATGATTGGTCATAGCCATATCCCAATTGACTAATACTACAGTTTTGGCTAGATTCATGCTTATAGGTTGGGTGTATACCCAAATTTTGCATCTGATCATCGATTCCTCTATATCTTTGTGACCCTGAATGGTGAGAGAAAGTATCCTCACTTGAAAATTGAGTTAAATTATTGAGGAATTGACGTTGTGCTTCTATGCCAGGACGATAGCCATGATCAGTATCTTGAGTGACATAATAATTAGCTTGTCCTTGAGCCCATGACATACCTCCTGTTTGTTGGCTAATTGAAAGAATTGTTCCCTCCATCTCTGACAGGTGTCGATCCTATGCAATAATAACAAAAAACCTAACTACCACCAAAAGCAACCAATAATCAATTCCAGGTACTGGAGTAGGGACTCTAGATGTGCAATGGGTTACTTGATTCACCCTGGTTCCAAAGAGTGTGCTTAATCCGATAAGCCAGAATTGACTAATTGACAAAATTACTAACTAGTAGACAGTGGCAAGTAGGGTCGTCTCCTCAGGGACTGGGGAAAAGTTTGTTTCTTTTTAAGTCAAGACAAACAGGGTGTTTGAGAATTAGGTGCTAAAGAATCGCTAACTAAATAAATTAACTGCGAAAAATAATTAATTGAGAGAAATAGTTGGAGAAACTCTAGCCAAGGATACACTTCAGAAATGATTAATGCAACTGATCATTGATTCAAATATAATTCCGACATTTATTAATAGATTGGTTATAGTTGTCATACACACGATAAACAACCAGTTTTTCCTTACTTTTTCGATAGTCAAAGTACGACCGTTAACTATTTCTCTAATCAAGAAATAACCCTAAGTACGACTGTAGGATTTAATTTCTAGATTGCATTAAAAATTAGAAAAGCCCAACCCTAACTAACAAATACGTTACAAGGGTTTGTTTAAGTTAGATCGTATGTTTCCCTGACATAAACCCAATTATGTCAGTTGCTACCGGGATGGAAGTAATCGAACAATTATGGATTCAACTACCTCCAATTAACAAATAAACTATGTGAATAATTAAATATTGTGCATCTGTTCAATCATACATAATATTTATAGCAATTAAAAGCAGAAAACATACAAATACCAATAAATGAAGGAAACAGTTAAAATAATTTAGATCTCACAGTTATTGTTGAACCAAATCTTCCGTTGTCTCCTTGACTAGAAATAGGAAGTTAGTTCTCCATTAATGGAGAACGAGCCACGCAAAACAATTGAGAAAAGCCATTACCTCTTATCTCCCGAAATCGGTCAACAAAGAAAGAAAGAACAAGAAAATTCGTTGCCTTTGTTGTTTCTAGCAAAAGCATAAAGAGAGTTTGATGTCTCTCCAATTCGGTCAAAAAGAAGAAAAAGAGCAAGTCAACAATTGTGGCTTTTTCGTTGGTTTCCTCCAAGTTTTTCCAAGAAGCCTCCAAAGTCAAAGACCAGAAAAAAAATACAATCCTACTCCTCTGCGTTTTTAGCCTCCAAAAGAAACGGTGCCTAAAATCTCTCACTTTTCCTACTTTTTCTCCTAATTCATTGGTATCCAAATATCAATTACTTCCTAAATAACAATCCTATTACAATTCAACTTCTTCAGCGTTTTCTTTCCTTTGGAGTGACCCCACTGATTTCCCAATTTGTAGTCAGCTACTTAACTCATTTTTCTAAAGCTTCCCACGTGCGAATAATCCCGAGAATCTGGCCTTGAAGGTTGAAGTTAGGCGTGGGCACGCCTAACTGTCAGGAAGTTTTCTGAAATGTTGATTTTCAGCACCTTTTCTTCACCACTTCCTGCAATTAACACCAAACACAAAACCTGAATAGAATCCACCAAATAATGCGACATTTAGTCCAAACAACTATGAAATATCAGCGAAATAACCCACTAAAATGCACCCTATCAATCTCCATTGTCACCATTGTCATCATCATCATTACCGCTGTCACTTTTATTCGAAGATGATGAAACAGTATGCTTACTGGTTTGTTTAGTCTTACTTTTTTGTTTCCTACTTGATGATTCAGCAAGACCTTTCTTATTTTTTTGGTAATATATTGGGACAATGTATCACCAAAACCATCATTGTCATGTTCTTGATATTCACTACTTTCTGATTCAGTTTGATGAATGCCCTTATCCAACCAATCCAGATTATCTTCAAGCAATGTGGGTTGTTCATTTTCTCTTATCCAATCATCCAATATATCATCTTGGTGAAAACTGTGATTCAAGTCAATTGGGTTGTAGAAATCATCAGTATCTCTTTGATGCATCAAAATTTTCACCTTTAATCGCATATTGTAATGCACAAAAACTAATTTATGCAATTTTTTAACTGCCAAACGGTTATGTAGTTTTGTATGAATTAATGACCATGTACTCCAATTTCGCTCGCAACCAGAGGATGTGCAAGTTTGACTCAATATTTTCACTGTAATATTCCTTAAATTTGGCGCATCTTTATCGTAGTTAAGCCATCATTCAGCTAAACAAACAAAGTAATAATAATAATAATAATTTATTATTATTTTAAAATTATAAAAATATTAACTTCATTAATATGATTTAGATGTTTATATAAGTATGAATTAAGTTGAAAACCTGGTAAAGATTTTGATAACGCTCTTGCTGCAATAGCACTTCCAAATCCTCCTTTTTTGTCGACAAAAATTTTGATCTATAAAAATAACATATACACAGGCGTTAAAATTTTAAAATTTGTTCATTAATATAAATAAATAAAATAATCAAAAGAATACCTCATTTATTGAATCAACTTGTGCATATAAATTTGGCTCCAACTTTGCAATGACTTTTTTCAACCCTTTTCGAACTCCCAGCTACTGAATGCCTTCGTTGTTCGTCTAAAATTGCAAGTATTGGCTCTCTCTAATTGCTTGCTTCATCTGTTTTTTTTCCAACGCCATCCTACTTTCTTCATCAATTTCAAAAATGTCTTCGTCCTCCTCGTCGCCAACCATGTTGAAATTACTATACATATTTTCTTGTTGGAGAGACTTCAATATTTCTTCTTTTTTCTGTTTTATTGTAACTCTTTGAATCTTACCAGCCTTTAGATGCATTTTCATTACATCTGTAACTTCTCTTGAGGCCCTTGGACAAGGTTCAACTTGTCTCGTGACATGACCGACATGTTCTTTCAACCTTGTAATACCACCATGCATTACTTTTCCACAATAATTGCATCTCACAATTTTTCTATTCCCACCCACGGGTTTACCATGTTCCTAACCAATATCCTTGCTCGTCATTGTAACTATTACACTATCAATATAAATAATTAATTCATCACAAAATAATTAAAGATATATGAAAAAAATACAACAAGTAGTTTCTGACATTTTATAAAAGTAATAATTTATTTCTATTATATTAGTAAGTTAAACATCTAATCTATAATGTAAACCTGCAACAATGATCATTTTTTCATTTATTAAAAGAACTTTGAAATTTTAAATATTTATTAAAATTATTACTGCATTTTAGAAAATTTTATATTAAAAGATCTAACAGTTATTTTAATATTTTCACTAAATATCAAATGAATTTGAACTAATTTATTATGTACTTTGAATTATATGTGAGATAAGTGTTAAACTTATGTTTGGCCCAAAATAAATTTCAACAACACAAATTAGCTAGATAAATCTAAATTTCTAAATTTTATTTTGGACACAATCATAATTAATCCAACCTTGGCCTATTACATAAGGGCTATAATTAATCCAAATATGTTTCTAATTCATACCTACTAATAAGTATAGAAAACTTCAAGAAATAAATTCATACCTGCTGACCCACGGGAAAAGTCCTTATTTCAAAGGAAGATCAAGGGAGGGCAATGAAAGGGTCGTTGCTGCAACTAAAGTTGACGACTAGCTATTTCCTATAGGAAAGAGAAGCTTGATCGGAGTTGATTCCTCCTATTTTAGGTACTATCTCGCTTCCCTAAGAACGTCCAAATAAGAACAAAGATGAGAGAAAGCATAAAAATTTTAAATCTGTGGACTCCTGCACCGACACATAAAATGACTAGTCTAGTCTTTTATTTAAAGAGTTTCGTACCCAAGTGCCAAACCTCCAGAAAGTTGCAGGAGATAGCCAAGCAAAACCGATATAAGAATGGCAGTCGGATTATGGACATCCCATTTGAAGGACAAAACTCCAGGCGGATCACACCATGGCATAAGAGTTCGTAAGAAGAGTACTATGACTGGGGTGGTCTTCCAGTTCACTTTTGGGCATTTCTCCTCTCACTTATTCTATCACCTTGGATGCCTGCCAGTTTTGAAAGAAAAGTAAAGTGATAACTTTGGAAAAGAAAGTTGGAAGTGATAGCCTTTGAAAGAAAAGAAAAGTAAAGTGAAGGTACATATACTTGAACCAAGTTGGAATAATATAAACGCATGTTTTCACATGATCATTACTTTGGCAAATATTTTTCTATTTCGCAATGAATGATTTCGATATTGACTTCTCTTTCTCGTGTGTTGGGATCTAGCTGTAGTTTTTACTCTAAGGGTCGATGTAATTGAGCTGCGGTCCAAGTGCTTCTCCCAATTATGTCTGGTGTTTCGGATGAGCTTGTCCCAATTATGTCTATTAATAGAACAGGGAACCACTATGATTAATCTAAAGAAGGCACCACGAAGTCTTTTATGACGTGTCCATCGCTCGCATCTCTTTCCCTATATGAAGGAGCATCAGTACTAGCATACTTGACAGGAGATTGACATAAGCAGTAGAGAGGTCCCCGGATTTCCCTTTTTTAATCCTTTTTTTCCTTTTTTTCTAAAGGTTTTTTTTGTTGAATTCAACTTGCCTTGGGATAACTCGGAGTGACTCGATGTGACTCGACCGTTTCAACCCATCGCGGTGACATCTCAGCCGATTTCTCGGCGAGTCAAGTATCTCGATCTCTTTTCGTCACGGTATCGTATCGGGAGGGGCCGAGACGGTGATGACTCAGTCGAGTCATCTCGGTCTCGGCCGAGTCTTCGAACCATGATCATGGAATGCAACGTACCTAGCTACCCAAACGAACTCGCCCGGAAAGAAGGAGGAGGACGAATCATGATCAATATATGGTACCAAGTAGTGCCTATCATTGGATATGGCTTTGTCGAACGCGGAACGGCTAGGAAATACATCCACATCCACTTTTAGGTTATTAATGCGGCGAGTCCTTTCAGGACAGAGGATCAGAAGTATCCCAACATTCCATCTTGCAATCTTCAGTTAGGTTTACAAACATTTGGTGCCGGCTGGAATAAATTATGCAGTTATATATAGCCTACCGGGATAGCAAAAAGCCAACTTCTGTCCTCTTGCTTCCTAGGAGTAGTAGGAGATCATTAATCTGCAGTCCTCTGCAGCTTCTGGTGATGATCAGGCAGCAATAGCCCCAATAACAGTGCGATCAATTATATCATGAATTGGTAGTGTGTGGATGGAGGGAAGCTTGATCCTACGCTGTGTTATGGGATCTAAAAGGAAAACATAATAGTAGAGCCGATTCACGAAAGTTAGCCACCCGTGAGATGACCCGATGCACAGAGCATCTTCTGAATTCCACATGCTGCAAACTTCTAACCGTGATGCTTTTCACTCTGTTCTCTGCCAAGCTGTAGTAATAGTCATAAAAATACCTTCTATGTGATGCTTTTCCGGCGGAGGCGGCATCAGAAGGAGGGATTAGCTAGGAGCCAAGGAGAAACTTTTGTTTTTCGTAGCAATTGATCCGCAAGACCTGGTAGTAGGTGCTTGACTTGTATACACACCAAAGCAGTGGCGGTAGAAACTATTGTAGTTGGAAGGACGAGGAAGAAGGGAACTGGTTGGCTGCCGAAGACCCTGCCGGCCATTTTCCGACCAAGTATCGCATGCAGGACTTGGCCCTAGATATAGATTTCATCTGTTGGATACTGAAATTATTAATTACCTGCGCCAGCCTCTTTTCACTGTGAAGTATTTGTTACCCTCAGCGTGCGTAGGTTTTCCTTCAATTGGTTTTCTGTCTGTTATTAACATATCTAGTCTATCGGGGAATGCCAAACTTCCCAATTGAGTTCAATTGCTGATGTGGCGCCTTTTCATTGGTTAATTGGTGTTAGTCATCCAATTAATTGCAATTTGATGAGTTGTCCTCTTCTAATTCGTTAATTGGTGATAGTAATCCATATGAAAATGATGATGAGGCGAGTTTTGATTCGATGGGGATGGTAGTCCTCTAATTGCAGGTGGAATTGTGCTAAAATTTGGCTTTTTTTTTTTGCCCAACAAATCACATTAACAAAAATTTAGGCTCCTTTTCTGTTAGTGTCTAGCAAATCATGTCTAATTACAATTTTAGACAATTAATTATTAATAACTAATTAATAATGGCATATTTTTGGTCACCCAACAAATCACGTTTAATTAATAAATTTTTGCAAATATTAACAAAAAATTGGCTTCTTTTTGGTGGTTGCCCAAAAAAATCACATTTAATTATCAATTTTTTTCAAATGTAATCAACAAATGTCCTCTTTTATTTTGGGTTGTCCAACAAATCACGTGTTCATTAGTTCATTAATAATTTTACTTTTTATTGCTTAACAAATCACATTTAATTACCATTTTTTTTGCAATTATTATCACTTTTTTTGGTTTCCAAATAAATCACAATTAATTATCAATTTTTTGTAATTAATTGTAAATCAACCTGTAGTGTCTAAACGTGAATGTAATTCTGAAGGGTGTTGGTTTTTTTGCTTACATGGCAGCCAGTGATAGGCTAGGCTGTGGTCATCCAAGACAGGATGCAATTTTTTGCAAAAGAGTTGGTCGTTGGATGAGGTGGCAGTCTATGGTTGAATGGATTGTAATTGTCCAACAATAGTGAAAGAACGTATGTGGGTCTTTGGACCCTCTCTATTCTTTTTTTATTTAACTCTTGGTTTTGCCAGATGGTAGTAGTTAGTTTTACCAATTAAATGTTAATTTTATGCAATTTTACCTCGGTCGCATTTAATTATCAATTAATTGTTGATTAATTAATAATTAACAAAAATTTGGCCTCTTTTTTTTTTGGTCGCCCAACAAATCACATTTAATTTCTAATTCTTTTAGAATATTAACAAAAAATTACCCTCTTTCTTTGGTTGCCCAACAAATCACATTTGGTTAACAAATTTTTGCAATTAACCATCATAGATATTAGTACTGATAGCAACTTCTTTTTTTTTTTTGGAAGATTATTATTGATAGTATTTTCAATGCAATTTAGTCAAGATTGCAGTTTTGTAGACACAAAAAAGTACTTAAGAACAATGATCTCTTGCGAAGAGTGATTTAGATTTTAAACAAAAGATCAAATCACAAAAAAAAATGTTCTGATTCATAGTAATTATTAAGTCAACTGTACATGTGCTGCCAGAAAGTATAAAATCTATGCTTCTCATTGCAACAATGCTAAGAAAAGATAGTAAATTGGATTATAGAGAAGTATGAGATTAGTACATTTGTTGGTGATTATGAAAAGGAAAGAAGTATATCTGGTGATATTATTTGAATATTCTTTAAGAAAGGTGAATAGATGTGAAATGTTTATAAGCTTAGCTTTTCGCTTTACTGGGGATGAGCCATGCTCGCATGTTTTCACTATGATGATATATCTGATAATTTCTCTGACTCAACCTGTGTGCAAAAAATGACTGTTTTGATTTATTCCTTGGATTCAATTTTATTCACATATCCATTTCAGGATTTTTTAAAATTTTTTTTTTTAAAAAATAACATCAAGTTCTGTTGGTGTTTCTAAACTTGCTTTGTTTCATGCAGTCGAGAAACTAGTGCTCTCAATCACCCTATTGATCTAGGAAGCCATGCTATAAATTTTATTCTATCGTCCATGGTATTTAATTTGATACCGACTATATTAGAGGTATTGATTTCATCCCTTTTGTTTCTTTAGACCAGTGGGCTTTAAAATTTTAGCTACTTCTGTAAATAATTTATGCTCTGTTGCTTCGGGATAGACTTCTCACCTGTGTAAGCATTAGATTGTCTTAATTTCTCTGTTTCTGATTACTTCTTAAATATCTTTAACACATAGCATTGAGATTTCCATGGTATCAGGTATTCTTGCCTGCAAATTTGGAGCACTATTTGGACGGGTCACTTCCTCCCTTTGTAGGCAACATATGTTGCTTACACTTTGACAGTGACACAGGCATTCTCTTTTACACTTACCAGTGAAACGGCCTGCGCGATGCGCAAGTGGACTAATATTTTCCGTATTAATTATTTTTTATTGTGTGAGTTTATTAGTATACATCTTTGTTATTATCTAATTCATGCAGATCATTAGAGAATTATCGTTTTTATTAAAGGTTGACAATTATGAAATATATAGAATACATGAGAACAATAATATATAGAATGCATAAGCGTAAATTAGAAAATTGTATAAGGTTGTTTTGCATTTGAATTAGGAGAATCAGAAAATTATAAAATGAATCATTCCCAAAAAAGTATTAATCATTGTTGACACAAAAAAGAGGGGACCTGGCAAGTCAAGTAAGTACTTAAACCATAGAACTTGGCATTGCTAAAATTAATCAGCACTTGTCACAGTAATAAAACCCATTTTTTAAAGTTACTAAAGCCAACAATGGTTTATTAATTGTTTCCTCAATAATTGTGCATTTACAGAACACTTAACAATTTTATTTCATGTTAAGCCAATAATAATTTATTAATTGTTTTCTCAATAATTGTGCATTTACAGAACATTTAACAATTTTATTTCATGTCACAGTAATAAAGGCCATTTTTAAAGTCACTAAAGCCAGCAATAATTTATCAATTCTTTCCTAGGTAATTTTGCATTTACAGAACACTTTAAAAGCAAACAATTAACCACAAAAAACCAACTTTCAAAAGCTTCACTTTTTACACCACCAATTACCAATTCGATCAACATGTCCCATAAATGCACCAAAACTACACCTGCTTTAAACAAACAAAACAGACAATTTGACGAAAATAGCCCGGATATCCAATAACAATTGCAGGATAACTACTTGACAAAAAAACACTGCTCATAGGGCAACTCTCCCTTTTATATTGTTAGATAATTGCAGAATAACCACTTGACCAAAAATACCATTCATAGGGCAACTCTCCCTTTTGTATTCTATATATAATTATATTATATATTTTTTAAAATTTAGAGTACTTTAGTTTTTTAATGTAAGAAACAATCTAATTAATCTTACATGTTTGACTAAAATAATAAAAAAAAATAGCACACCATATTGCTTTTCAATTTAGAGTCATTAGGAAAAACGAATGTGTTAAAAAAATTTATAATAATTATATATATTAAACACGAATATGTTAGTAAAATAACAAATTAATTCTTTTAAAAAGGAAATAAGTTAACAATCTAGCTCACATACAAGACGGAAATAACTTTATGTTTATAGAATGGAAAAATAACAATAAAAATAAGGGCATCAAAAAATTTGTAATAATTATATACATTTAATATGGATATATAGACTAATATTTTTTTATAATTGTGTGTCTTAAATAGTGGAAGGATTATAAACCATTTTTAGTTCCAAGTCTTGACACGTTAGCCAATTTTCGTTACCTGTGATGACAACATTGGACTTCTATTTTTTTTTTCGATTCAATTTTTGGGAATCATGCAATTAGAAGCTTCTTGTCAACATGGTAGACAACCACTCCACCCAATGCAATGTGTAATAAATTGCACAGAAAGAGAGGCACACACAGAACTTTTATTTACTGCCCCACAAAGTAAACCACCAACGGGAAATAACCAAAACAGCTAATTGACGAAAATAGCCTCCACATCCAACAATAATTGCAGCATAACCGCTTGACCAAAAAGCACTATTCATAACCCAACCCTCCCTTTTATATTGTTAGATATTATCTTTTATAAAAGGAAAATAAGCTCATAATTTAGCACACACTTGTAAATAGAATGAAAACTATAATAATAAAAATAAGGGCACTAAAAATTTTCTAATAATTATGCACACTAAATATAAATATATAGACTAATATATCTTTATAATTGTACATTTCAAAAAGCAGCAAAATTAGAAACTATTTTTGGTTAAAACCTTTGACACTTTAAACTATTTCACTTACTTTTGATGAAAATGCCGGCCCTTTTTTTTTTCCTATCCAACTCAATTTTTGGGAATTCCATGGAAGATAGTCTGAAGCATGGTTACATGCATAGTCACAGCAATAGTTATTACATGAAAATTGAACACTGCATCCACTTATGCGTGCATTTTTTTCCAAACAAATTTATTTCACTATGCTAGCTGGGAACCAAGAAAGCAGTGACTCGACGAAAATAGCCAAGAAATCCATGAACAATTACAGGGTAACCGCTTGACCCAAAAAAAACTACTCATTACCCAACTCTCCCTTTTATATTGTTAGATTTCTTACAATCATAACTGAGCAAAAATGAGTAACCTCAATTATTTATGTTAAATACAGCCCTCAATTATAAAGAGAGAAACGAGAAGAGCAGAACAAGTAAATCGTGTCTCGTGACAAGAAAATAATAGTGCAGAAATGGAGTGATGGGCTCACCCTGCAAAATTAGGGAACTGAAGCTTTCAATTGAAAAAGGAAGTTGCTTTTGAGATGGCTTGCACAGAAGATTAGCGAGGCAAAAGAGTGAAGAATTCACATTGCAAAACCGCCAAACCCAAGCCTTCAATTGAAAAAAGAAACAAATCCAACGGCTTGCTTACAAGATTATTCAGGCAGGAGAGCTTTGTACGGCTCCCACAGGCCGCTTCGTACGGCTCCCACAGGCCGCTTCGTACGCAACGACAATTACAAACAATATGGACGGTCTTAGTTGGAGAAACCAAACATACGCTTGAAGCACAAATACAAAAGCCAACAAAGTTGCCCATAATTACCGGATAACCACTTGACCAAAAATCACTGTTTATAACCCAACTCTCTCTTTTATATAGTTAGATTCTAGCCAAATAGTCAAAATGTCTTGTCACAAAATAATATTGCATGTCTTCCATTGTGAAAGTACCTGTATTTTTTTTTGTTTTGGATTCAAAAGAAATTTAATTTTGAAAAACAGTTTTGAATAAGTTTTAACTAATTTGAGTAGTTCACTATTTCAATTGGATAAAGGAATTTGTAATATCTATGGATGTAAGAAAGTGGCTTGAATAATGAATTATCAGTTTCTTTTCATTGATTATTTTTATAGATTGATTACACTTTTGTTGTTAGAGTAAATTAAATTTTACTTGGTAATAAATTTGTATATTTCATCTTTAACCTTTTGGGTTCATTTCTAGAACTTCAATATTTATAGGTATGAACTTATTTAAGAAAAGGATGAGAAGCATTGGCAGTTTGGGGAGAGATGAAAAAGAAAAGTAGAAAGGTGTGCGAAGAAGTGCAAGTTAAAATACTAATACTGAAATCATTATGGTCATTCCTGTAATGATCAAAATATTAAGAAAAAGCTAGAGATTGAGTTTCAAGAAAAGGCCCTTGGGTTACTTAGCTCTAAGATAGGCATTGATCGTCAAGTTTCCTATTCTTTGAGGGATTCACTATTATTTGACCATTTCAATATTCTTTTTTTGGCACTTTTTACCATACTAGAGCTACTGTGCTTGGTTGACTGTATCATTGATAGCATTTAATGTAGCTTGTCTTTACTCCTCACAGCTAAAATGGATTGATGAGGATTTCCCGAGCTATGACTGAGTCCAACATTTTGCTTACTTGCTAAATTTGTTAAGAGAATAGTTGGCTTGCTTTACTTAATGATTCCTAATTTTGTCTAGTTATGGTGAGTTGTATTCTTAATGACAATGAATTGCAATTTTCACTGCCTCTTTAAATCAATAATTCTTTTTACTAATTATATGCCTCCTAATTATATGGCCTCAAATAATACAACGCCTATCATCACAATAATTTGTAAGTTAGATGGACAGGATTGGGCAATTTGCAAATTTTCACCATGCATCGCATGGTGTTCCCCTCCGAGTTATCCAACTTCGAAGCTTAAATCATGCGAAAGCACCCAATTGAATGACTCAATCTTGAACCAAGATTAATCTTCATGCGCTAATCCTTAGGAAAAAATTTGAAGATGGGGATAGGAAGATTCAAAATTCATGATTGCTACAAGTTTTGGAAACTTTGTGAATGGATTCTGGTTACTACTTATGAATAAAAATAACTAACAATATTATCACTAAATTAATAAATCACCTCGTGACAGAATTTAGTCAACAGCAGCATGTTCTTTAATCAAAAAAATATGCAAGTTGTACGTTCAAATGTACACATTTAAATTGATATACGTGCAAATATATGTACTTGATTGTGCACATGAGGGCTAAATCGATATATGTGCAAATCTATGTACAAGATTGTGCACGAGTGCTAGTACATGCACATAAAGATAATTTCATGAT
Source organism: Coffea eugenioides (assembly GCF_003713205.1). Classification (NCBI taxonomy): domain Eukaryota; kingdom Viridiplantae; phylum Streptophyta; class Magnoliopsida; order Gentianales; family Rubiaceae; genus Coffea; species Coffea eugenioides. The sequence continues at coordinate 43,137,709 of NC_040040.1, forward strand.
TTTATGCAATACATGTACTCAATTGTGCACATCAGGGCTACTATATGCACATAAAATGTAATTTCATGAAATCACTGGGATTAGCTTGGTAATCAAGGAGGGCTCTTAAGAGCTCTCTCCAATATTAGCTTTAAGGTTCGAATATTATACCATTTAGTTGTTGAGGGTAAAAAAATATGAAGATGAATGGAAAGGTGTAGAAAAAGGGATAATTTCATGATTCTGTTTACAACACAAATTCTTTTTTTACAATGTATGAACCTGTTTCTAAATTTCCCAATACACATCCTTACATCCTCATTGTTTTTGAATCTTCCCATTCCCTTTCACCAAAATTTCCGTAATCCTTAATAAATTGTTTTACGGTGAGATAGCTTCTATGTATGTCACATCTTGTTATCTTTCATTTCTTTGCAATTTCCGTTGGGTTCATGACGGTGGATACTCGAGTCATTTTCCTAGCACTCCCAGCATCTAGCTACAGTTCTGCCAGATTTCTAAAGGTTTCCAACGGACCAAAATCTAGCTCGCATTCCATTTCTGATACAAATTCACCTCTACATTCAACCCCAGTTCACCATAATATGTGCCGTTAGCCTGTTACACAGGGCAAGTTCTCTAACCCAGTAGTGCGTAACTAGACAGACTTCAAATCTCTAGCACAACTCTTCCCAAAGCTCAGATGGACTGCGAGACACATTGCTGCACTTCCTGCATTATGAAGTGTGGCACCTCGCAGAAAACTATTTCAAATGTCAACGGCTTCTTAACGAACAAGATGGCCCAATGCTCATAAAAGCACCTGCCTGTATCAAGAAGTACTTGTGTATCCTTGACAAACCAAATGAAACTAGGCACAGCATTTGAAATCTAGATAATTTTATATCGAATTCCAGCAACAAAATCATCTAGTAAACTACATGGGTTTCAATTGCTTTACAATGGAGAGAAGCATTAATCAATTTTGACCAGACACTCCAGGCCCAGAATCAGCGGAATGTTGCAGTTCGATTTCCTGATGCTGGAAAGGCCTGGCGCCTCCTACCCTGTGGTAAATCTCTTGTCCCATCTTCCTTCTGGGATTTCTTATCTCCCTTGGTATGCCTACTCCTACTATCCTCAGCCTTTGGACTAGGATCTTCCCTGAAAATTACCTGCTTCTTTGCTGCTTCGTAGTCAAAAGGCTTAAACTGGAGTAAGCCCGCACATTCTTGGGGTTTCTCAACAAGTTTGCCATCCCTCACTCGATTGATTGAGGGAAGGCACTTCTGGAAACTTGAAGACAAATCAGATAGAGACATAGTATCCTCTCCCTCTCCCTCTTCCATATCCATGGTAGAACCTACAGCATTGTCCTCCTTATTATCCACCACTACATTCACAGCTTCAGTGCCATCATCTCCTGATTCAACATCAGATCCAGCTCCCAGCAATATGAAATCTTCCAAGTTTGAACTATTTGACACAGGTCCATTGTGTAAAGTATCCACTAGTGCAGCACGTTCTTGTGCAGCTGGCTGCAGCAGCTCACCACTGCTTGGAAATGCATGGAATGGAAGGTTCACCGAGGACTTGATCTCTTCCAGCTTTTGATCTTCCTGGTGCTCATATTAATTACAAACAAAAAGAAATGAGTCTGGCTGAAAAGATAACATCTCTGAACCACTACATGGACACACACTTTTAACAAGATATGAGCAAATTTATGCAGAGCTTCAACTAAATCATCAATAATTGAATACCAACTCAGCTAGCCTATGACATTGGAAAGTCCGACATGCCATCACATCCAATAAGCCGCCAGCAAATGGGTACCATACAAACTAAACATGTGAACCACAAAAACCACAAACACGCCATGCACGTGCACATGCAAACACCCATACAGACACAATCACAAATACACAGAGGTGTACCAACATTTTTAGAAAGCGTAGATAACTACAACTTAGCATCAAAAACCAATTACTTGGGTGAAAGCAAACTATTACAAATTACCTTTATATCAGGATGGAGCTTTCTTTTTGTAGAACCTCCTAGCAGGGCCCCAAAACCACGGCTTGGCTTCTTCAGAACCTGAACGCTGGCTCCAGCCTACAAGAAACAAAATATGGTAACAATACTGTTACAGAAAACAATTGTAGCTTATGAGGCAACGTTTTTATCGTGGTATCTACCTCTCCAGAAGATTCAGATGCACCGCAGGCTGCTGCCCTTGGGATGGCAGCAGTGTAACTATCAGCTGCACTATTTATGCTTCCACTTTCACCAGGAGACTTGTGAATTGCCTGTGAATTTGCTGTACTACCTCCAGTTGAACATCCTGGGTCGACCAACTTGTTTTCTTGCTGTACAGAAACCATTGAATGCCCAAGCACGGTGTTAGATGATAAAGTCCCAAGAGTAACACCTTCAGCATCTCCAACAGTTTTCAAAATCTCAGGAGCTTCAGAGGGCAAAACTTCATCTACTTCAGCAACTAAAATATTTTCAGTTGCCTGAATTAATTGGATATCAAATTACTAAATCACAACATACTGGATTACGAGAATTAAGTGTGAATCAAAAGCGAGGTGCAGAAGAGCATATTCATCCATATTGCAAGCTAGCATTTTTTTAAGAAAAACAAATGCAGGTTGACACCTGAATTCAAAGTGCTTTTAAGTACCACAGCGCTGTTCATTAATTTTGACTTTTCTCCCCATAAATGGTTAAATTAGTCCAAGCCCACATTAATAACAACCGCACGAGAAATTGTGTTGAAAAAAAGTACACTTTCCAAAACCAAAAGAAAGCATAACCTAATCTTTGGAAAATACCCTTGCCTTCCCACTTGTCCACGCCCCATTCGGAATTCTATTCAACACTTGAAAGCAGATAGTTTCAAAATTTTCAGCAAATGTATCAACAAAAGAATATTGAAATAACACAACTGATTCAGTTGTGAAGCTTCAGATTACAACTACTATACTATGAATGAAATAAAAGATAAAACCATCATAACATCCCTGTATGATAGAAAAAAATTTATAGCTTAAGGCAATGAAGTCTTACTCTTTCCACATGCTGTTCTTTTAGCTGCTGAGCCGCAACTTCAAATGCAGCTGCATTTTGCATGGAGTGCCTAATGATGCTTAAAACAGAACCAAGATTCCGCTCGATATATGGATGCTTTGATTTTAATGATCGCTTCAATTTGCTAGTCGTGAGAGGCATCTGTTTGGCTTTTTGTATCGGCAAAAGAGGATGAAGAAAGTTTGACATGTATCAGTTACTTTGTTGGCAACTCAGCAAACCACGTTTTGAGGAGACTTAAAATAATCAGTTTCCACATACCAATTTCAATAAGAGTTTTGTTTGGCAATACATAGCCAGTACTCTCATCTTCGGCACGGGCTACAACATCCCTCCATTCACATAGACCCTGCAAAGGATTTAATTATAGTGTAAAGTAACCCAATCACATGTTAAAGCCCATAGAGAAATTAATCATTAATTAACTGAAGATGGGAGGAAAATCCTGAAAGAATGACACATTAAACAAGAGAGAGAGAGAGAGAGAGAGAGAGAGAGAGAGAGAGACGCTAGCACATACGTGCTAACTGTGACTGGATCAGATACAACATTACAAGGCTCTAGAATGATGGTTACTTTATCTCATTGGAGAGAAGACTATGAAAGAAAGCAGTAACTTACAGCAACAACAGCAAGCTGCTGAGCATTAAGATCAGCACCCTGTAACCTGCATTACAAAAGGTAGGCCATGCATAACAAACACGGTAATACAAGTAATGGCAGAAACATGGACATTTTCTTGATGAACACTCAAAACTAAAAAGGCATATTAGAAAAATCAATAAACTTTCATCTAAAGCTTATAGCCACACTAATATCGCTAAATCCAGAACATACCCATAGATATGAAGATATGAACGATCGGTCAAAAGCTCCTTCTCATAAAGCTGCATGCAGACATCGTAACTGCGCTTGTACACCTGAGTGAACAATCAAACACAATTAACAAAGATGAGAAATAACTGAAGACCATTTTCAATAAGATGAAAGTGTTGAATAGCTCAAGACATATCATTGGGTATTGAGATAGCAGTTAAACATTTCTCTTTCTCTCTCTTTCCTTGATGACTCCACCATTTTACTCTCAAATACCAGAAGAAAAAGAGGGCAAACTGTCACATGCTGGGGGATGGTTTTAAAGAAGAAACTTGAACAAATGTGAGCCTGAACATGGCTAAAAGATGCTTCAACACATCATTCTTTGCTCATCCCAATAAAATACAAAAAAGAAAAAAGGCTGAATTCATACAACTTTACGTAAGTTGCTACAAATTATAAACAATAGCAGACAGTTACCCTTACCAACTTCTGAAGACCACCTTTTGCCTTTTCTTCAACAAGCTAATTTACAATTACTTTATTTTACTCGAGTTTCTACTTATCTTTTTGCTAAAAATTTTGCAAATTTAGAAAGGATTAATCATATATGCACTGTCACTGGAGATTTTTTTTTACACTGACAGGTGTAGATGCGTGCCACATGCGCAAAAAGTGAATATCAAATTTGAATAGAGCTAATGAGGCATGTATCTTACCCACCTAGTGAAACTAAATTCTAACACAGACTTTTTTTTTTTTAAGTTCATTTAGAACTAACATTTCATGTTCTAGAAAATGACACTCTCAGATGCTTGACGTTGAAAAGTACACTAGTTTTTCTCAACTGTGATTGTCAGGAAATACAATCCGTTAATATGTGATACATATCTGCAGATTACATTTGAAACAAAATCATAAATTGTGTTATCACATATATAATATTATACCAGTGAGTAATTTACAATAATTACTAGAGCAGATGGTATGATTGCAAATGGGTGTGATACCCGTGTGATACCACTGCAAATATATCCATTATGGTCACCTACAGTCTCAGTAGTCCCATGCATACGCTCTTGGGGAGAACTTTGCAGTTTGACCAAATATTTGCAGATTCTTCTGGAACAGTTAACTAATGCCCACCTTAGTTAGCCAGTTACAAAGCAAGCACCTATTTGGCAAATGTGGGGATGACAATGCCACTATTAGTTGGGATTTCCTGCTTCTACGGCATATCTTCCCATACTTCAACATCAAAACCTAGACGTGTTCTTTATTGCCCATCAATTATTAATCCCCACGTGGACCATGGAAGTGTTCAATTCTCCACTAAGATGCAGGACAATTTAAAAGAAAAGTAGTATAGTGTCCTCCATTTCTTCTTTTATGATTTTCAGGTAGTGATAAGGACGAGATCCAAGATGCATTCACAGTACACAAACTCCAGAGAAGAAAAAGAAAAGATTAACAATTATATTTTTCTTAACACCAAAGTATTTGGTCAATCTGTTATATTTTCCAAATATCTTTATCTACAACAGTTTATGAACTAAAGGCTATGTACTTTCCAGTAAGATATCGAGAATTAATCTGATTAATCTGGGACACAGTTGATAAAAGGCACTGCTCAGCCTTAAACAAAACATTAAAAATACAGGCACAATTCCTCCTCAGATGAAATGCCAATCTGATTACATACCCCATGACCACTAAAATTAGAAATAGGCCTTTATCCAACATGTTATTCCAGACAAATATAGAAAACAGAGAATTGATAAGCAAAAATAGCAAATGGTAACCACATCTTGCCTTTCTCAGGTAGCCAATGAAGAAAATAGAGAAGGGCCTACCTCTTCGAAAGGAGGATTGACATCTTCAGTCTCACTAGATGCTGATAGTAGCTTCATTCTCATTAAATCATAGATATACAGAAGGTAGTGTGTATCTTCTCTCGCATATCTATAAAATTGAAGTCACAAATCAATACCAGCATATATTGGATATCTGAGATCATATGAACGTAGAAGAGAAACAAACACGGTAATCATGAAGCAGTAATTCTACATTTAACATTTTTTAGACAGGGAAACTGGAAAGGGGGAAGGAGAGATTAGAGAATACTAAGGTTTAGTTAACCTCTCTTCATTATCAGGTCCATACTAAATAATTTACAGGCAAAATTGAAACCTGCAATGTAGATTGAGGAACTAAGACCCTCAACAAAGGAGAATTTACATGCCATTACACCTACAAACCGACCCTGTATTTGCAATTCAAATTATCATTTGGGTAGCAATCAAAAAGACGAAAGGATGCCATATACATGGATAACTAATACCCAATGCTTCAAGGAAATCTTAAAAGAAGATATTACATGGGTTAATTTCAGGAAGTAGCAACTGGGCCTTTCATGTATTGTTCACATTGAAAGTACCTTAACAGTTGTGTTCCAGCTAATACCTTGCTGACAAAAAACCAACTTAGAGACACAAACAAAACGATAAGCTCAACTTTACTGCTGATAGGCAACAATGAACCAAATAGCAGAACTGACTACAATGTCTAGTCTTGATAACTATTGTGTGTCTTACACGGCAACACAGCTTAATAAAGGAAAGGAATGACCACCTATCCCTTTCACAGACGTACCTGAGCATCTCATGAGGAAGGGGGCGTAGTCTCCAATCAGCGTTTTGGTATCTGCAAAAGGTATGCTGATCAATCTGAAGGTATTATCAGATATATTTGTCCTAGAGAAAGTAGGGAGGGAAAAGAATGCACAATTCTAGGGCAGAAAATCATTTATGCTGCCAAACATTTGCTAGCTGCAAGTAGTACATGCTTACTCCTTATTTGCAGTAACTCCACAGAAATGGTGCAACAAATATTCCAGACTGTTCCTTTCCAATTTCAATACCCTTGAGGCCTATAAAAGAGAAAATTCTACATCAACATAGTAAATAGAAAACCTAGCAAATTTTTATCATAACAGGACAATGATGAGGTCGCATAAAGGTGGATCAACGCCATATTCTACTGGGATTAGGAAATCCAAAAGCACTCAATGTCCTTTTCATCAATTTTTCTTTTTTTTACTATACATATTATTACAAAGCAGCAGAATTTTACTCATTATTTCTTGGCATGTAATTTGAGAACCATTAACCAGATCTTTTTGCTTACTTTACAAGAACTAGAGTACCACTAAACCAGAAATCAAAGAAACAGAAACAACTTAGAGAGTTTAAAATTGACACCTAAAATCCAGAGATTCATTCTCTAATACATCTTAGTAACTGGATCATAGCACCAATAACAAAAGAATTAACATACCAATCAAGGAGCTGCTCATTCAACAGCATAGGTGCAGAAAATGGATTTCTAATTGCACAGCCATAAAACAGATTGACGTTATAGCGCCTATAAATCAAGTGAAGAAACTAGCTTCTAGAAGTCGCTAAAACACATAAAACAACTGAATTGAAACAATAGCAGCCTCATTTGAAGTAAGAATACATCAATTAACTATATTTATGTTCATCGTAGTTCTATTCCCTAAGTAGTAGTAATTTCTAGACTTTTAGGTCCTAAGGATATTTTGGACATTTAATTGTACACAAAAATAAGTCATTCTAGGTAGAGAGATTAATGAACAAAGATGAGTTTTCTTGGTGTACTAGTTTTGTTCTTTCCCCCTCGTTTTCCTCACATTACTGTTCACAGCCCCATGATATCCCATTCCCATTCTTCATCTAGCACTAGTGGTCAAGATCTCAGCTATCTTGTCCTACATCAGTTTGGTATCCACAGCCAAAACTTTCTTCCTCCGCATCAGCCATATTTTTTCTTCCTTTATTTATATGATCAGGTAGATGGCCTGATTTTTCATCTACCACATCAGCATAATTGTTTCATGTTATGATGGCTTAGGTCATCCTACAATATTCTATAGATGGCTGGCTTCTCTGGGATATTCTTCAACTACCATAATCTTGCTGATTGTAACAAAACCTATTTGCCAAGCAAAGCTGGTTGGGAGGGCTAAGATGTAGTGGTCTATTGGTCAGACAAGATGCAATGCAACACAGGACATAATTATACTTGGAAGGAGATGAGAGGCCTACTCTAAGAAGACTACCTGCCCTCTTATCGTCATCAAAAGATATTCTTGCAGAAAACAACATATCTTAAATGGGAATGTTAAAGTTTACTCCACTATCACATCAAATCCAAATTGCATAGGAACCTCTCACAAGAAGCTGGCAGTCTTACACTTCTGTAGCTTCAAACCAGGATGTCATGCCATTTGGACAGCAAGAAGAGCACTCTTTCCCATTTATCCAACAGGCAGAAACGATAGAAAGTCAGATTCTGGTTAATGCTCCTCTTACCAAAGCTGCGAATATCATAACGTTTTGGCTGCTGATGAATTTCCAGTGAATTAAAACTATACCTAAACTATCAGAATTGACCACTGACCTTGACAAGTTTGTCAAGAATATGACAAAAGCGGCTCTTCAAAATTTTGAAGATAGAACTAAGATGGACGCAGGCAAGGATTCTCTTGTGAAAAAAGTTTCAGAAACTAAGTCTATGGGAAGCCTTGTTACAGCCAACGAGAATGAGTTTAATATAACAGAGTATACGAATGAGGTCGTGGTAGCGTCACATGTTCCACAAAAAATTTCTGTATTTCACTCCAACAATTGACTTTGTCCTCGGCAAGAAAAAATCATTTAAAACTGCAATTCTCCTTTCTACTTGTTTCAGACCCTCAAGTTCTTTATTCCACAATTCTCTAAAACTCGAGGGCGAGTTTTTTTCCAACCAGGAGAGAATGGCGCATTCAACACAAATTTTGAGCAAACCTACACCTAATAATTTTCATGATTTTCCTTGAACATCAAAAAGCCATCCTGTTGAAATTAGCAGCCTTATTGGGAGGAAGATTGCGTCAATAGAAAGGCATCACAGTTTCATTCTGAGTTTTAGTAGTCTCGAATTATGGATCTTAAAGCTATTTCTCTTTTACTTGTTCACACAAAAGTTCCAGCAATCATGTCATGATTGTCTTTTCTAATTATTTACCATATAGGGAAGTTCCTAAAAAGTTCTATAAATGCTTGCAAAAAATTAATGTTTCTACTTTGTTCAGGGCAGAGTCAGATTGATGAATAACGATTTGAGTTTTCTTAATTAATTGTGTGATTTTTTCTCCTTATTCCTCACGTTACTGTTCACAGCCCTGAAACATGCCTACCATTCTCCCGTTCTTCCACTAGCACTAATAGGCTAGATCTTACCTATCTTTTGCTCCATCATTTATAGGACCTCATATGTGGTAAAGCTCTTGCAATGATAACTCATATCCCATGCATCCAGCGTCAGATAAGATGCTACTTTCCACGAACATAATGATTTGACCTTCTTACATGCAAGGCTTTCAGGCAGGTAAAATCTCCACCTTTTTCTGTGACCCTTAATCTAAGGTATCTACCCACCCTAGAATGCAATAATCAATAATCCTGGCTATACTTCCTCAAATCTCTGAACAATCACTGACCATTTGTATCCGAAATTCATATTATCTGAACAATCAAAGATTCAGATCACACAACATTCACTCGCACTACCTGAAGATGACTATCAATCCAGGGCACTCGTTCTTGGGGAGCATCAGAAAGAAGAGAAGAAAAAACGGGGGGCAATGCAAGATAAATGAAACCTAACGCATGGTCAGCCAGCTAAAACATCAGTAAGCCCTTCAAAGAACTTGTGTACCCATCTGTTTTAATACATTAATACCTTCTTCCTAACAGAACCCATCTCTTCAAGCCTTTTGATGTTAAACTAAATCAATTCACAGAGACAAAAAAAGTGAAGCAAGACCAAGTACTATTACACCAGTCGCACCTACCTGCAGCAGCACCAAATATTGTTGGCAACTAAAATTAAGTCATGTTACAAACTTAACAAGGCATTAGAACCCTTCACATTTTTTAGGGACCAAAATGCCAACTTTTCATAGCAACCCCCAAAACATCCTAGTTATCTTGGTGAAGTTCTTTTGTCCAATCCACCTTTTAAGTTCAAATACTTTAGGTTCCAAGTTACATTTTCAATTCAAAACAATTACGTGAGAACTCATCCCCTTAAAAACTATTAGTTCCCAATCATATAAAGAACACAAGTTTGAGTTAAATATGCAAATGCTCGAAGACTGAGAAGTAATTTTTTTCATATATCACCACATAATTCTTCTCCTTCCAACAAAGTAGGTACTATTTCAACATTAGAAGCTCTTAAGGGTAAACCATTGAAAGGTAGTTCTATAAAAAGAAATTAGGACTACAAATTTAACCATGATCCCATAAAGTTAAATAGTACTAAAAGATTAATACAATTTTCAAAGAAATTTCAAATAGGACTAATTGGTAATTTTGAAAAATGCATGCCTTTGATTCCCATAAATACCATAGTGACATAATTACTCAAGCCACCATGACGAAAGGCACAATCGAAAATCAAGACACACACACATGATAAGTAACTATTTCTTACTGCCTGGTTGCTATAAGAGATCCCAATAGGAAAGGAATAGCAAAAGTTATCAACAGATAGGCCATATTTTTCGACAATATCACAAATGTGCGCAACTTGAAAACCCAAGAAGGAAATTCAAATAAAGACCTTGGTTCAAAAAATAGCAGCTTAAGACAACAACCTGCCCAGTGTCAAACAAGTTGCAGACATATATGCCAAAGTCCCGCTGAAGCCATATAATATCTCGATCTGCTCCATGCATCACCTAATAAGCACAGTAATATGTCAAGAGTGCTGAAATGTCAGAGTGAAAAACATCCAGAAACTTCACCTTTTTCTTGTTGGGATCTTTAAAAGCTTCCCTCAAATATGGGCCAACATGAATGCGAAGCTTAAGCGTGTCTATCACAAAATCCTCACTTCTGGTAGATATTTGCATTAGGCATGTAAGTCCTTGAAAAGAGCGGTACTGATTATGTTCCAGATCAACCTATACATGAGGCACACCAAAACTAGTGCTTAATTATGAAACTGATTACAAAAATGCGCTTATAAGAACATACTATAACATCTAAACATTTAAAAGCTTGCTAAAATTTTAACACTGAAAAACTGAGGTTGATACAGAAAAAAATGGTCCTCTTGAGGATGTGCATGAACATCGAAACAACTTCAAATTAAGGCAATAATAAATATCCTAAAGCCTCTATACAAGTTTTTTTTTAAAGGATAATGAGAAGGTAAAATAAAGCAAAAATTAATCAACAAGCAAAATAAAAGATAAAGAACCCAACTATCCAATTCTCTTTAGTAACGAGTCACTAATATTAATCAGGAATAAGTGCAGCTCAAAGTCAGCAAGAAACATGCACACAATACAAAAAATTTTATCCTAAATACCAACATTAGGTGCAAGTAAATACGCACACAAATTTCCAAAATAATGAATTTGACAAGTGATCAACCATTCTCAAAGATGACATGACAAAGCAAGCACCCATATTTACAAAACTGAAAGAACAGAATAGCCTCCCTGTGTGCTTTTTAATGCATACAAGTATGTATACATATATCTTTTTGACATGTAGCTCATTTCACAGCAAGGTGGTTTTCAGGCGCAGCCTCAAATAAAACCATCTAATGTTGAATCTAGAAGGTGTAGACAAATCAATATAAAGCCAAAAATGTAGAAAACTGGATGCCCATGATCAAAGAACCATGCAGAAGCTGAAGACTCGGAACAAATGTCTAAGACCCAACTTTACCCTTGGCAGAAAATGGCACAGACGGTTCATGTCTGCTTCTGTTTGTTATTGTGAAAAACATTTGTATCCAAAAAGGAATCAGTTTCATGCAAACTTAATAGAGACAGAACATCTCTTGATATCCATCCTAAGAATAAAATCCAAAAAAGCAAAACTTGCTTTATCATTTTATTGAATTCAGTTTACCTTCTTTAACAAATAATTTCAGTTTAAATAAACTAAAGATATGATTCCTATCTGGCAGGACAAAAGAAGTTATTAGACAGCTGTGTTGTAATACTCAGCGAATCATGCCAATTAGTAATGACTTATTAGACACTATGGAAGCTATTTTCCTCACCATCAAAATGTAATCTTTGGAATAAAAAAAAAGATTTTCTATTTTAAAAAACTGAGATGCAAGATATAAACAACCAAACCATAATATTCATCTTTCATTCTTATCCCTTTAGAACTCCCCCCCCCCCCACCCCCCCAAAAAAAAGGCCAAGCACTATTCTGATCTTCTTTCTTGACCTTTTCAAATAGATCTATTAAGTTTTCGCCCATTCAAACCTCCCTCATAATCATCAAACCCATTTGAAACGAGATTAATACAACAAATTCAGCAGTAGCCCCTTATGTGAAATTCAACACACAAGAAGATTATTCAAATTAAGCATTGAACCATCCATCATAATATACAATCTTCAAACTATTCTAGCTCCATATCCCAAACATTTGTGGGGGTTAAAAAACAACAAACACAAAGTATTCTTTGTACAAATTACACAGCATTATATAGCTTTATAGGGGCACAGTAGGCTATCATTGAGCCTAAGACAGTCTACAGTTGAAACACTGCAGCAACCAGTAATATTCAATGTAGCAGTCAAAACTTTTCACTTTTGGGTAAAATGAAACTCAGGTCTTACACAGATTCCACAGGTTGGGCACAAGCATGCTTCTAAACATTCATAGCACAGCCAGACATGTGTAGCAGATTATGTGAATAAACTGTCCCACAGGAAAGAAGAAATGCAGGAAGCAGACTTGGATGTGTGATACCGAGGCAAGTATTAATTCTTCTAAACCCAGCAAGGTCCAATTATTTTTCAAACAAGTACATTTTCAAAGATTCTCGTACTATTCCTTCAGGAAAGAAGAAATGCAGCAATCAGACATGGATGTGTGATACTGATGCAAGTATTAATTCTTTAAACATCAGCAGGTTCAATTTCTTTTCAAACAAGTGCACTTTCCAAGACTCCCGTACTATTACATTCCCCTAAAGTTCAACTCTTTCAGCAATCTTGCAATGAAATAGGCCAAACAAATACAATAGGACTAAATAGACACTCAGGAAAAAAATAAAACCAACAATGAAGGGTACCAATTCTCACTTGGAAACGAGAATTGAAGAGCATCAAAACCAACAATGAAGAGTACCAATTCTCACTTTAAATTCAGAACTCGATTAAAAACTAAAAATATTTTTAAAACAACCCTCATTTTTAGAGTCTGAATAACACGTCCTTAGTAACTAACAAGTAGGAAGAAAAATCATCATGCTCAAAAATTTACCGCGAACTCATCTGCAACTTTCAACTTGGCAGCTAACTTCTTCAAATCTTTGACATCTTCTACAAGCATGAAAGGCGTAGACTCTAGTGGATGAGGTTTTACAGGTGTGACGTTGCTGGTACTTCTATCAACAAAGTCCAAGAATGAATGATTCTCCTGCATACAAGAAAATATGAATTAGCGTCCATGTTTTCACAAACATAGATCAAGCAATAGTGGCCCAAAAACATGGAACTCTAGAACTGAAATCAACTGTTTTAAGCAAAACCACCAAGTATCCTCATAAAACATCAAGTCCAAGAACTTCAAATCCTAGATGAACCCGGTCAACTAAACATAAAATAAAAAGGAGCATTGGGAGTATATAAAGACTTTGTCCCATATCTAAGCATGGCGAGCACTAAAAGGCTAGAGGCTAGATTTTTTGAGCAAAATGATATGTAAGTGGATTACATACCAGCTTCCACAGCAGAGCCTACTTTATTGTTCTCCTGGCTGCTTCAAAAAAGTTACTTTTGCGACAGCAGGTAGTAAAATAATAAGATATCCTCAATTTAGAATCCCAAAGAATTTCCAGCAATGCAGCAGAGTAATAATGAATTTGTAACTAATGCTTCAACTTTCTGTGGCATATTATATCACTAGTTCATCAACTAATGTAATTAGTTAATTTGGCAATTAAGACAGCATCAATTTAGCAACTTTTTCTGCATACAAATTGAAGACCTCCAACTATTGGAATCCAACTTCTGCGCAATCCCAATATCCTATAAAGCTCTGCCACAAGCCCCAAACTCTTTACTTTAAGCAATCAATATACACAAGCCTAACTATTTTCTAACTTAAAATCTCAACAACTAAGGACAGCATCAATTTAGCAACTTTTTCTGCATACAAATTGAAGACCTCCAACTATTGGAATCCAACTTCTGCGCAATCCCAATATCCTATAAAGCTCTGCCACAAGCCCCAAACTCTTTACTTTAAGCAATCAATATACACAAGCCTAACTATTTTCTAACTTAAAATCTCAACAACTAAGGACAGCATCAATTTAGCAACTTTTTCTGCATACAAATTGAAGACCTCCAACTATTGGAATCCAACTTCTGCGCAATCCCAATATCCTATAAAGCTCTGCCACAAGCCCCAAACTCTTTACTTTAAGCAATCAATATACACAAGCCTAACTATTTTCTAACTTACAATCTCAACAACTAAGGACACTACTTACATGCATTATTATTTTAGGAAAAAAGACTACCATTCCAAAAGATTTTGAACAATTTGAGGATCACACATTCCTAAAATTACATTAACCCCTACTTTGGCTGTTTCATACAAACTTAGATAACAGGAATAAGAATCCCTGTAACAATGAACACAACAGGCAAAAAAGGAGTGTCATGATACCAGACAGCCACGCAAAATCTGTCAAAAGTGAAAGTCACTGCACTTAGAAGATATGAGCAAATTAGAAACAGGTAAACTGCATTTAAGGGAGACTCAACAAAGATGCTATCAAGAAAGACCAACAGAAGGATGACACTGTAATAACAAAACCCGCTACTTCAATTCAAAGCAACAACATAAAGCCGAGCCATACTAAAAGGTAAAAGTCCAAAAAGCACATGAAAAGAAATTAGTATAATAGGATCCCAGAGGCATTAAATGGGAGGTGACCTACAACAGGTCAAAAAGTCAAGACTTAAAAGTGGGGTTACATGGATGCAACTTACATAACTTAGTAAGCAATCCCTCAAACGTTATAATTGATTGACAGTACATCAAACATGTAAAATGATATAGAAACATTTGTAACTTAAATGCTTTGAAAACAAATACAATGTCATAGCCCGCACAACTAGCCTTTCCCATCTAGAGGGAAAGTCCCAGAATGGTTTTAACTTCATGCTAATTGACACAGAATACCCCATCGATCAATAAGCCAATATTCACAGGCAACCACAAAAGGAACTTTAAAAATAGCAAACATTGAAGACATTTTACAAAGGAAATTTCACTTTCTGACGATACATATCGAAACAGACCTAACTATTGCATCATTTACTCCACACCAAAAATCTGATATACCAGATATCTTAATTCCAAACAATCATACCGTTTGGACCATTGAAACCCATATTGCATATCCTTTGCCGCAAGGCATCTGTGAGATGGACTGAAATGTAACTCCTGCAAGTCCTCTAAGACCCAAAAACCTAACTTCCATATAAAGAGTTCACCACATGCATGAATAAGACCAACCACCTTTAGTCTCAATTTTTCTTCTTTTGAGAACTGTACCATGCTCATCCATAGTACTTCCCCTGTCAATAAAATTTACACCTAAAACTTGGACCCAAACAAAGAAAATGGATAATTTATAACTTTGACATAGTTAAATCTTAGATATACGTGAGATTCTACTTAGTCTTATTTCCTGAACTAAATGGATAAGCACCAAAACATGATTGAGCATCTAACTTTAGGAAACCTTTCTTTGCCATCTGACTGTCCTACTATACACTACAACCCAAGCAAGAAAACATCAGCAAATGATGGCTGAGTGCAGCATCTTGTGCATATCTAGAAGTATTAGCATTTGTATTTGTTAATTTGCGCTTATTTATCTGCTACAGAGGAGGAAGAACGCAAACATATGAATTGATATCCAAAAATTGACACTTCAAACACGTAAATATAGGTTCCAACAAATCCAAGAAACAAAGAACAAAATGTGCTCAAGACAAAATGAAATAGCAAAATCCAAGAAAGAAAGCAACCTAATAATCACATGATGAAAGATATGCACATCAATTATCACATAAAAAAGTTGAAAACCTTACTCACCAAAGGATGAACAAAACGGGAACCATCCTCACTCCTCTGCAACCAAACATGCTCAAAGGGCTGATTGGAATTATTCACAATAAACTTATACTCATCCTGAGGCCTCGGAATCGTTGCTATATGAAATGGCACTTTAGGCTTGGGCTTCACAGCCACCTGCACTCCTCTGACCGCTTCTTCACTACCACTAGTCACTCCTCTCCTATTCTTTCTCCCCTGTACCACTTGAAAGCCACTCTCCTCACCTCTTCCTACGCGAAATTCATCGAGTGAGGCATCAAGCTTCTCCAAAACATCATCATTGATGTTCACCAACCAATCATACGCATCAAGATCATCAAAATCCAAATTCCGCGGAAATTCCAGCGCTTTCCCCCACAATTGCGACGAAACACCAATTCTCTCCAGCAAGCTTTTCGATTTATCGTCGATTTCTTTGATGGGCGTCTTGAATTCATTGAAATTTTTGTAGAAATGGAAATCTTTCTCCGAAGGAATGCCCCTAGAAGACCCCGATAACTTAGCTACTGATGATGGTAACGGACCCTTTATCGCTATATCGCTTAATAAATTTGCTACTGTTTTGGAGGATTCTTCCTCGGATGGTTCGACTTCCATTTCTGGATTCTGTCGATGGAATAAAATCACGACGATAGAAGAAGAAAAGGCATGGTAGGGTTTTGGAGATTTTGGGGGATTTCGGGGGTTAGGGTTTTAGGATAAAACAGTAACAAGTGATCGTTTTTGTTTGGTAGTGGGTGCTCTGCGTGTTTTTAAGCATACTGCGAGCAGTAGTTGTACTCTTCTATTTCTCATCTCAGTGGAACTTTTTTCAAGCGGTGGATGGGGACACCAAGTGGAGTAAAGAACGGAGGGGCTTCTTTGGCACGTGTGAGCACTTGGAAAGGCACGTTGTATAATTTCATGCAAATTTTTTTATAATTGTATTTTTGAAGGAATAATTTCAGAAACCTCTCCTGAGGTTTTCAACAATTTCACTCGGCTCCATTGAAGTTTGTAAAATTACACAAACCTCTCCTTACGTGAAGGTTTTAATAATAAAATTAGTTCAATTAGAAAAAATAATATTAAAAAATACTTTAAGCAGAGAGATAAAACTTTTATTTCTTAAATACTCCTTATGCATGTACATAAACTATATTAAAAAAAGAAAAAAAAAATTAAAAGTTAGAAATAATCAATACACACATTTTCGCCACTCAAAAAGTTCAAATTTAATAAATTAGACAACACAAATAAACAACAAAACTACATTAATGATCATAGGATTCAACAAAATAAACTAGTGATATCTTTTAATATGATGTTTGTTATGATTCTTATCATTTTAAAAACCTTCTTTTGGCCTGTATTTTTTCTTTTGCCAAAACCCTTCTTCATACATTATGTACAATTGATTTCTGGTTATTGTCAAATTTTATCAATCACAAAATAATGCTATTAGATTTATTAATTGATGTATTTTGTAATTACAAGTGATTGTTCATCATTAAAGAAATTTTCAATAGTTATTTCCATTAATTAGTTACTAATAGTTAATTAGTGCTCTTATCACTTAATTGTTAGATATTAGTAAAGGAAAAAGGAGGGAAAAGAAAGACAAAATTTGAAAATTTTTCTTTTCAAAATCACAAGAATTGTAGCAAACATCATGTCAAAAAAGATGACTAGTCTGTTTTGCTAAATCCTGTGATCATTAATGTAGTTTTGTTGCTTATTTATGTTTTTAATTTATTGAATATGAACTTTTTAAGTGGTAAAATATGTGTATTAATTGTTTCTAACTTTTAATTATTTCCATTCTTTTACTAATACAATTTATATACATGGCTGAGGGGTATTTATGAAATAAAAGTTTTTTCTTTCTTTTTAAAGTACTTTTTTAATGTTACTTTTTCTAATTGGACTAATTTTGTTATCAAAATCTTAATCTTAGGAGAGGTTTGTGTAATTTTACAAACTTCAGGGGAGGCTAGTGAAATTGTTAGAAACTTCAGGGTGGTTTATGAAATTATACCCTTTTTTAATATGTGAGATTTTTTTTCTATATACTTCTTTTTTCTTTTCTATGTAGTAGGAACGGTTAATACTCCGTTTGGATTTGCTGTTTTGGGGGTGGTTTTTGAAATATTTTAGTGTAATAGTGTATATAAAAACTTTTTACCATAGATGTTTTTCGTGATATTTTTTGAGGTGCTTTTGGGATATATTTTAGGTATTTTTAAAATTTAAAAATTTTTTGATATTTTTTTAAAATTTACCACCACTACCCAACACTGCCATCACCCCCTCCCTTCTCCTCCCTCCCCCTCCCCCTCCCTCTTCCTCCTCCTCCTCCATCTCTTTGCTCCTCCCATCTTCCTTCTCCCTTTCTTTCCTCCTCTCCTCGCTTCCGTTTTCCCCCCTTCTCCCGCCATGCCTCACCCCTCCTCTTCCCCTCTTTGGTCACGACATTGCGGCCCCGTGGCCAGATCATAGTCTTTGGTCGAGGCCAAATTTAGGGGGAAGGGAAGATGGGAGGAGGAAGAGGGAGGGAGAGGAAAGAGGAGAAAGGAGGGGATGGAGGCGGTGGTGGGTAAGAGTGGTGGTGGTGATAGATAGAAGAAGAAAACGTTGTAGGTTTTTTTTTATTTTTTTGTATATTCAGAGTTGTTTTGATATATTGTATGGATGCGATATTTTTGGAGTTATTTTTGTTTGTGTATTACAGTAGCATTGTATATGAAAAATTTGCTTTTCAAAAAATGAGAAATCCAAACGAAACCGAAGTTAGTCAAGAAAGTGCTGTTATGTGGCAAACAACAATGAAATATTTAATAAAATTTTGTAGAATTTATAAAAGTATTACACACACTAATAATTAGATTGTATAAATTTATGGAAAAAAATCATTCAAAATGTTCCTCAAATATTCGCTAAATGAATTTATTTATCCTTCACTTTTAAAACAATAACTTTACATCCCTTACAAAATCAAGTAAAAAATATTCGATTCCAACCCAAATTTTTTATTATGTTTTACCTTGAATCCATCATGTAACCAACATATGATCATTTTTCCAAGAGCAAAAAGTTAGATCCCATTTATAATTAAACAAATAATTCGATCCATATTCATTTTTATCCCTAAAAAATTAAAATTCGGACCAAACCATAACCATATTCTTTTTTCCCAAAAAAGGGGATCGAGTCTAGTCCATATTCATTCATACCACTAAAAAGTGAGATCTAACTTTTTTGTACATAAAAAATGATAGTATATTGGTAACATGGTGATTTCAGGCCAAAAACTGGGTCCATATTCATTTATACCACTAAAAAGTGAGATCTAACTTTTTTGTACATAAAAAAAGATGGTATATTGGTAACATGGTGATTTCAGGCCAAAAACTGGTCGAAAACTTAAATTGGCTATTTTAGGACAAAAGTGACTATTTTAGGAAATCTGATTCCAATTAGGATTTGTTTTAGGAACCGAATCTAGATTTGGTTTCTTGAAGCTTTTGCAAATCAAACAAGTTTCCCAAACTATCAAAGATGTTTCTTGAAACTTTTCACATATTACACAAGTTAATTTTGCTAGAATTTCATTCAAGAAACAAGACAAGCCACAAATTGTTGGAAACTAAGTAGGTTTGCTCAAAACCTTCAAGATTCAAATTTTCTTTGTTTCTTTTGTTTCAAGAACCTTCAAGATCTTAAAGATTTGAACCAAATTGTTCAAGAACTTCAGGAATTCCCCATCAACAACCTGCACAACAAGAATCAACAAAATTTAGTGCAAGAAACAAGACAAGAAAGAAACAGCTAGCAAGTAAAATTAATGAACTACTACGGACACAAGGTAAGTTACACGACCATATATATATAAATTTTACATGACCATACGGAAGATTACACGACCATATATATAAATTTTACTCAAACACACAAATATGGAAGATTAAACACAAGACAAAGATTGAAGACACAAGAAAGGACAAAACATGGCTGGAACAAATCAAGGAGAAACATGAAACTAAACCCTAAAACAAATTCAAGAAGAAAAAAATTTGACACAAATGAAGGAACAAACAGGAAAATATAATCTGAATTTTTTTTTTAATTTGGATGAACAGCAATGCTACAGGAACAAATGAATAGTAATCGCTACAATAACATGAACAGTACCCGATTCTTTTTTTTGGTTTTTGACAACTCAACATAGGGTTGCAACTTCACTTGGAAGAAATTTAATGGAAGTCAAACCCTTGAAAAACCTAGTTTCAAGAACTTAATCACACTAAGAAATCTCAACCTTGATCAATCAAGGGGGTAGGTTAGATTCAAGTAATGAAATCAAGAAAACAAAAATCAAAAAATTTTTTTGTTTCTTTTAAATCAAAATGCGGTTAGGGTTTTGGTAGAAAAAACAAATAGGAAAACAAGAAAAGAAAAAAAAAGGATATTAACCTGGATCAAGAGCCGAATCTCTGATACCAACTGATACGAACTCGACCCAACAAGAACTTGTTTTGAAGAACCAAGTTAATCAGGCAGCGGAAGGATTTATCTTGATCAGGTTATGAAACAATAACTACCTTACTAGATCTAAAGTGAACTCGTCCCTAGAGACCTAGTGGATTCGTTATTGATTTGAAAGAATAAGATGATGTGATCATCTTACCTTGAACATCATAAGTATCCAAATTAAATACTTGATATAGTTTAAGAAGAAACTCACGTTCCGTCAAGGAACTCCATAAAAGGAGAACAACTCACTTTTTATTAATTCATCTCTCAAAGCTGCCTTACAATGGAATAGAAAAAGTCTCTTTATAGCTAAAACCTAAACTACTAAGACTAATCTAATTTGAAAATAATTCAAGCTTCCTAATTCGACTTTGGAAAGACTAACAAAATATAAAACCTAGCAAGAAAAGCGTACCCTAAATTTGGCCCTACTTGAGACTTAACTTGGCTGATTATTTCACTACAAATTAATGACTAAATTAACACTAAAATACTGAAAAATAACATAATGATTCAAGACTTAACATCAACATAAATCTAGCATTAAATGTGAAACTGGTTTAACTACGAATGGCTCCATCCGACTCTTCCATCACTTGAATGAGATGAACAAGTTTCCAATCTTCATTCTCAAGACCTTCAATGACCTTCCGAACAATTTCTTGACTTTGGACACCACAAACTAGAAGATTTCACGTCTGTTAGGCGTGCTTGCATCTAACAATTTCTCGTTCATATTAGCAGAGTAACAACACATATACTGTGCACCGCTATGGACAATCATCTATTCACTTCCTAGACAATGACCACTAGAATTATCCCACAAAGATAAAAAAAATTATACAAGTGCTACTTAATTACAAGTTCTGGAGACAGGACACAAGCTGCTACAGCTTTACAATGAGATGATAAGCACTACACCTACAAATACAACGTTGCATTCATTGAGCAACATTCCAACTTGATTGAAGATATAGGAACGCTTGAACTTAACCACTAGCTAGAACGTGTCTTACTATTCATTTCACCGTATCCTCCAGGTAATTCTTCTATTTTCTATTTTATTTATCCATTGCTTAAATCTTCTTCTCCAACTAATTGCTATTCCAATTGCTTTCAATAGAAACGCTAACCTTCCTCAGGCTAATCCTCACATCTATGGACCACAACCATGCGGCTTTACAATTCAATTTGGAAAGAACAAAAGACTGATAAGACTCTACTACACAATACTAATCTTCTGCATACACAACAAATTATAATACAAATAGCTAGCATAATCATTTCTCTGCCAGCCTGTCCCAGATGGCCTCATATCAACAATCCGGTAATGTAGACAACTCTTTCTGACTATCAAAGCAAAGGACGTATAATGGCTCGTTACATTAACCAATTTTGATTTCAATCATAGCTAGACTGACTTCACAAAGGATCATATCCTGAACACAAGTAATGTCATTCTTTTTAAATATCTTGAAAACATGAAAAGCAATGTACACATCTTTGGAAAAAAAATTATAAACAATGAATATATCAGTGGACCATGCATCTTACACACAATGTGACGACCCCACTGTACCCAGAGGCGTACCAAAGGGCTTAGCAGGCCGTCTGCCTAACTTGCGCCAGGACTCGAAATCAAAAACTAATAACAACTATTCACACCCAAACGGTTACTATACACATTATATACATGCTCAAAAGTTCACTATGTACATCATATACAGCAACAAAAGTGTTCTATGTACAATTCAGAAGTAGAAGTCCGGACTACGGCTTCATGCTATCACTACAACTATAACCATAAGGTGGACCCTAAGGTGGGTCCGAACACGTATCATTATTACTATTACACGCATTTCAATTGTCCAAAGAAAGGTATTAAACCTAACTAAACTAGTCGAACGTCCAAATGTGGTCCCCGCGTCGACCCTTGTAAGGAAAACAAAGGAAAGGGGTAAGCTAAACGCTTAGTAAGTACGCAGGGGTAAAAGCTTAAATTTCACATGGTAGGAGCAATTAAAGTCACATAATGCCAAGTTAAAAGCAAAATAATAACGCAGATGTAGGATACAGATTGGCTTCAAAGCCAAGTAGTTTGTCATGATTGACCACCTGCCGACACTCCGTCGACCGCAAATTATGGTCCGTAGAGCTCCACTTGTCAACCCGCCGTCCACCTTAGCACCCACACTGGCCAGTCACCCACACATACATAATAGCTCGAGCAAGGTTGGTTCATGCACACAGGCTCACATATTTGGTTCACAAACCAATTCACATATTTAGTTAACCTGATGATCTCAAGTCTAAGTTGGACTAGCTCCGACCAAACTCCTGCTGGCTCGAATAGTCCAACTAGGTCCTGAGATCGGGCCCCACACATATCACATGTCACACATATCACAAATGTCACCCCGAGCTACAAGCTCTAGGGGTTCAGTCCCAACAGCATGCTATTTACACATATCAAGTACAAGTACAGGTATATTTTAGGGTTTAGGTCGAGTGTGATAAAGTACACCCTCGCCTAAAGTCCCTTTCATTCAAAGCATAACACATAAGGGCGTTGACTTAGACTCATAGCCCTAGATACTTACAAAAGTACAAAAGAGCTACAACTAAGCAAAAGCGTCGTCCACTCCGCTAGTGGGCCCCAGCAGCCGCCTCTAGCTCGTCGCTATCTGCAATAGATGATTGCGTCACATTAGACCATAAACGGTTATCAAATAGCAAATCATAAGTAAAACGGCAAAAATGACGCGTGCATGCGCGGAAACGACAGACGGAAACGGAAACGGTCGGTGAAAACGGAAACGGCTGTTAGTGTGGAAATGGCAGATTTGCTACCTCTTTTCATTTTGATCATAAGTTCGGCTACAAGTGTCAGTTTAAGGCGTATGAGATGCCGTTTCGAAGCTAAGAGGATGCACTATAACTTTTATGAAGACCTCAAGAACTGAAACTGGGATCTTCAGTACCAAGCGAACCAAACAAATTGGGTCACGAAAGCTGTCCAAGGTCAAATGGTCAGTTTCAGGGGTGCTGGCCGTTTTATATGTTACACATATCCAATTGATCTGAAACTTGACAGTTAGAAAGTTCATTCCAAGATGAACAACTTTCATGAAGGCTGGAAAACCTGAATCCAAACGTAAATAGGTCATCTAGACCAAAACCGGTTCGGACAGATTAAGGTCATTTTCGCAGACAGGCCCTGTTTGATTGGCTATAGCTCAGGTTTTATAAATCCGATTCATGAAATTCCAAAGGCGTTGGAAAGCTCTGATATAGGGCTATAAGTTTGGTGTTTTGGTCACGAGCCCGATCAGCTTGTAACCTGGTCAAATTCGAAGCCAAAGCTCCAGTTGTAAACTGTCCTGGTTTGCTGTTTTGCTGGACTAACGCGCGCAATCGCGTGAAACGAATTCGCACTACACACACAAGATTCTAAGCCATCGCTACACCATTCTAACACATATAAAGCACTCCCTAATTGCCCTAACAAGACTCCCGAAATACCTCACGAAAACAGCCCCTAAACCCTAACCTTTTTCTAACCAAAAGGCAAGTTCTACATTCATTAACATCTCTACCCAAAGCTAATCATATCTAACCAAGGCATAATCATTTAAGCCCTAATCAAACCCAAAACATCAGCCCCTCAACCTAGGGTTTCTTACCCAAATTTCGGACACCATCACACCTCACCCAACAAACGAAATTAACAACTTAAGCAAGTCATTTACAAGCTTAATTTCACCACCAAAGCATTAATCTAACATAAATCATAGAAACCCTAATTTGTCTTATCTTGGCCGAAATTCAAGACATCCAATTTGAGCAAAATTAAACCATAAAACCACTCCAATGCAAGCCAAACAACATGAATTCACCATAACATAACACAACAAGAAACCCTAGCCAAGGAACTTGTCTTGGCCGAACCTAGGGTTTCAAATTTCCTCCAATTTACACCATGGTATATCATCACAAACCACCATGAATTACACCTATATCCTCAACAAAGGCAATAACAGCAAGAATCAACAATTTCAAAGGCTACAAGCCTTCATCCTCCAAGCAACTTTCAAGAGGAGTTTCTTACCTCCAACTAAGATGTAGTACAAGAGTAGGACAACCTCCACCAAGCTCCAAGATGCTCCTAGCAAGCTTCAAGACCAAAGATGAAAGCTCCAAGTGCAAGAATTTTGCAAAGTTTCTTCTCCTTTTCTCTTGTCTCTCTCACGGCTCACTCTCTCTTTCTTTCTCTTGTTGTTTTGGCTTATGACATTTATGGTTCCTTATGTCTTATGACTTAAGGGTTATAAGACAAACCCATCCAACAACTAAAGATATTTTCCTACATCAACCAATCACAAAATAGCATAGGAATTGCCTTTAAGTCCTTGCAACCTTGTCTTGCCAAATCCTCCACTCTTGCCCTAATAACTTTCATTTTCTATCATTTTACTCCATAGGACTTAATCTTAGCTTAATCCAAATTCCCTAATCTCACTTAGCAATTGCACTAATCACCCTTAAACCTTACTTACTTATTTTAAATCAATCTTTATCACACTTAAAATCAACCAAATAACCACTTTTATGTCAAGGCCAAAATGAGAGTATAAACTAACTTAAACACTTTAAACCAAGGGTTAACTAGGGTTTCTCCCCGTTTAGGGTTTTCTAACCTTTTGAACCCACTTAACCCTATATCAATCTATACAAACACATACCTACACATGTCTAATACACATTCAAACATGCAATTGCAATAGAAATGGCTATCTAGGGTTTTGCGTAAAAATTTTCGATTTTTGAGCGATTAGGGTTTCTCAAATTCCCAATTAGGGATTTTCGGATTATTTGGAATAAAAATCACACTAAAACATATTATTTTCACATAAAATCCCAATTTAGGGCAACCGGGGTCTCACACACAAGCTGCAACTAGATCCATTTGCACAAATGCACTTTGACAGTTCTACCTGCATCTATTAAGAAGTTATCACCGGGTTACCGAACAACTTCACACAAGATTTTTTTCCAATATCTTTTCGCTAACTTACCCTTAAAGACATCCTTGAACTGGTATGATCTCTCTTCACATTGTTCTTCTTACAGCTTA